>NW_026607025.1:1535000-1697500 GCF_029890125.1 Rhinichthys klamathensis goyatoka
AGCTCCAGCGTGACCTCCAGCTGCCCCACCGTGAAGTCGTGCCCGAAGGTTTGAGCGATGGACGAGATGGAGCACAGCGATTCAGAGGACACGGAGCGGTTCAGGGTGCTTCCGCTCGGATCCAGCTCTCGGCTCATCAGCTCCAGCGTCCCGAGATCCCGAAGACCATCTGGAGTGTCCAACAGCTGGAGACTCGGCTTTCGGCTCGCAGAGGACGCCCTCCGCTGGTTGGAAGCTGCAACACGCTGCACGAAAAACAGTAAGCATATTTTGTACATTTAAATGTGTAATGTTTTATACATTTAAATTATAGCACTTAAACTTCTATTAATAATATATATATATATATATATATATATTATTTTATATAAATTAACAATTTTTTTTTTTTTTTCACAAGACTGTATCGACATTATTATTTGAATATGATAACCGTTAAAATAAATCTTGTAATTTCCCCCCAAAATTATGTGATAATAATAATATATTAAAGCTCCAGTCCGTAACTTTTTTAAGTTAAAAATAATCCAAAATAATTATATTAAAAAAAACTTATTCTGCCAGTGGTCAAAACTATCTGCTTGCCATAGCTAGATTCAAAACGGTTAGCTTGTAATAATGATTTTAATTCCAGTGGTACCGGTGGGTTTCCGTGGGAAATTCGAGCATGTCTTTGCGTCATGACGTCACACCCGTACACATAAAGGAGGAGTTTCGGCTAGCCGGCTATACTGTGCGTGACGAGATGTTTAGATGTATGTATAGGCTTTTCTCGCAGCACTTTACATAATTTAACTTATGGCATCCAGAAAGATCCAAACAACAATCATCAGTGTCAACTGGAGATTCAGCAGTTATAAAACCCAAAAGACTTCGTACTTCGGATTTAAGGTGGCTAGAGAATGAAAGCGTCTCATGGGAACACAAGGATTTAAACATCGGCGGGGCTTTTGAAAAGTGCGTGAACTCCGTGTTTTGAAGGGGTTCAAAACGGAAGAAGAGACGGCTTTTTTCTGCTGAACAAGTAAGACATTTCAATAGTTCAATCGTGTAACAGTACGTTTTCTTAATTCACACAGTTATGGAGTTTCCTTTGTTGTGCCTTTCTCGTTTTGCTATTATGGAGAATATGAATTCTGAACTATGCAGGTAGCTGCTAACCATAAAACACATTAAATTTTACATTAGTCACGCAATGCTGATATTGTTAACATGAACAATTTGAGAACAAAGTAGGCTATAATTTGCACGGTTGCTGTAAATCGCGTTGATTAAATCTAACGAAGCTTATCATGTCGAATGCTTTTCCCCCCTTAGTTGGTCAGAACAAAAATGGATTTTACTTACTTGTTCAGAAGACATTTTCTTATGAAAATTCTTATGTTGGTCAAACTTTCAAAAAGTGAATCTGATTCTGTATGACAGTATCCACACAGCATGGTGACTGACAGCACCACTCGCCTCAAAGCACTGTGTTCATCCGCGCTGTTTCATGCCGATTTACAACCCACGTAAAGATAATAATTTCCGCGAATCACTGCAGTTACAGATTTCGAACAGAGAGATGGCGACAAAGAGGAAAAAATACGGACTGCAGCTTTAATATAATACAATATAAATAAATCATAAATTATTATATATAATGTTTCATATTGATATAATATATATATATATATATATATACATAATCCAGGTTTTTATCATAATATAAATATAATATAACAAAATTTTTACTGTTAATTTTTTTTTCTACATAATATAACATATATTTACCATTTAAATAAAAAGATTAATTAATTAGTATACACATCATTTCTATATTGATTTTATAATCAACTTTAATATAAAACACATGTTTGTTATTTTTTACTTTTAAAATAAATGAGGTAATTTTCTTTTCTCAGTTTTTCTGCAGACCCCTTGTAGACCCCGGTTTGAAGACCCCTGCTCACCTTCTGTCTGACCTCAGAGTGGGAGGAGCCATATTTCTCCTGCAGGTAGCGGTAGTGAAAGTTTGGGAACGGAGAGGGAGTCGGGAAGGAGCCGGATTTATATAATTTCCACAGATTCACTATAACCACAGCAAACAGAACCAGGAACCCAAACACATACAAAAACACTTCCCAGCCAGGCGGGTTGAGCACCACTGACACACACACACACACATACACACAAAACACAATCAGAAACTCACTTACAGGGACTCCTATGAAATCACTATGAAATCTACAGGCGTATGAATGATGACTGCTCACCGCTTAGATGATATTCAGAAATATCCTGACCCTGCACAGACATAGTGCCACCTGAAACACACAAGACATTCATAAATACAGCATTCACACATTTACCATGGTAACCATAGTTAACAGAGTTATTGTTATTACAAACCATAATAACCCTTACAAATAATATACTGTGGTTGTACTATGGTAAAGTGATGGATTCCGATGGTAAGACAATGGTCCTATAGTATTTTTGATTTATAACTATATTCATAGTACACAATACACCATTGAAAGAATACCATTGTACAAAAATATCGTAGTAGAAACATGGTACATGGGGGAAAAGGCCAGAAAAATGGTATTAACAAGGCCCTTGTCTAAATAACATTATTATGGTACATATCCAAAAATACCATACCAGTACTAACATAGCACATATCCAATAAAAATCATGGTAGTACCATGATGCATGTAAAAAACAAAAACAAAGCTTTATCATATCTATCCAATAAATCATGGTATTACTGTGGTAAATGCTCCCCAAAACATGGTATTATCATGATGCATGTAAGCAATAATGTCCAGAAAAACAATGTATACACACGGCCCATGTCTAAATAACATTAAAATGCCACATAATTACTTTGGTACATATACGTTTACTATGGTTATAACATTTTCACATATCCAATAAAAACATGGTAGTACCATGTGTCAAACACGTGGCTTCATCGTACCTATCCAATAAACTATGGTATTGCTGTGGTAAATGCCTCCAAAAACATGGTTTTACCATGATGCATGTAAACAAATGTCCACATGGCCCATGTCTAAATAACATTAAAATAGCACAAAATTACTATGGTACATATCCACATAGTCATCATACTCATGTACAAATTACTTTATTATTATTTATAAATTTAATATACAACTACTATTAGTACTACAGTAATACTGTGGTACGTTTTGGAAGTGACATAATAAGCTTTCAGAATCTTTCTCTCGTTTTAATTTAGTTAATCACAAGTTACCACAGTTTTATTACAGTAAACTGCAGTTACTGTGGCGTTTTTGGCAGAAGCAAATGCAATGAAGGTTCCTGAGGTAAATTGTTATAAGGATACTGAAGCATCAATGATCCAACCTTTCAAACCTGGGAAAGACACCTCAGACATGAAAAGAAAGTCAAGTTAGGTCTAAAAAGAGAGAAAGTGAGAGGCGTATATGCTGTGAGTCACGCCGAGACTTCTGGGTAAAGAGATGAAGGGAGCAGCGGGAGCTGAGGAAGACTCCCGCACGGACCCGCAGAAGAACATGACAACGGGCCAATTAAAGCATCTGAGAAGCGAGCGCTCACATGCTCTCATCCGCAGGGTTATGAGCGCTGGGATTCAGGGCATTGTGGGTTTTACATGTCTAGTGTGAAACGGAATATCTAATGAATACGTGTTGAAGTCGCACTGTCAGGAATGTTAGCAACTCTATAAAGCGCGCGCGTGTGTGTGTGTTTGTGTAACGGCCCACGCTCAGTCTGTAATGACTATAGGAGCACAGATGGACACACACACACTCTTGGAACAGTGATACTGTCTGGACGCTGAAGCCAATATCCCAAAATAATTTCCCAAATGGCACATTCACTTGAGCTGTAAACCTTCATCCTGGTAAACAATGAATCATGGAGCAGAAATCCCAAGCTTGCTTTCTTCAGTTGGCTTTGGTTTCTTTCTTTTAGGTTGTGTAGGCTGTGAATTGCCTTTTATGAAGACGCCATTAGTGAAATAAGATTGAATTGGTTGCGTAGATGTTTAAGTCTTTATCTTACAGACATAAAGGTCTAGGTTTAGGGATGGTTCAGCCAAAAATGAAAATTCTGTCATTATTTACTCACCCTCATGCATGTGTTATTTTAGAATTATTTATATTTATTAAAAGTCCTCAATTAGCTTTTATTTTTATATTGACCAATCATGAATTAATTGAGAACAGTTTAAGAAAAATGTAATTAAGTCAGAAATCTTGTCAGAAAGAGCTTTAAAGGGACAGTTCACCCAAAAATAAAGATTCTGTCATCATTTACTCACCCTCAAGTCGTTCCAAACCTGTATGAATTTCTTTCTTCTCCTGAACACAATAGAAGATATTTTGAAGAATGTCGGGAACCAAACAGTTGATGGACCCCATTGACTTCCATAGTATTTTTTCCATATAAATTCATACGGGTTTGGAACAACTTGAGGGTGAGTAAAATGACAGAATTTTTTTGGGGGGTGAACTATCCCTTTAATTTATTTTTAAAACTCACAGATGTTTGTATATATATGTAAAATGAGGACATTCTGCATAAATTATGTCTCCTTTTGTGTATTATGAAAGAAAATCATAGACAATAATGACAGAATTTTGGGTGAATTATCCCTTTAAAGATATATATCTTTCATAAACCCCTAAACTCAATGTAAATATTCTGGAAAAAGCATCTAAACAGATTCAAAAAAAGTCTTGAAAGCAGATTGATTTTCTTCTGAAAGCCACTCCACCAAACAGGCCTGAAATTCAAGGAGGCCCAAACCAACCAACCGTCTGCGGCCGCGTGACAGCGAAACTAAATCACTAGAGCTAATCAAGATGCTTTAAACGACCCCGTGGCACGAATCATTCAGATATGATTGTTTTCCAGCGCTGCATACAGAGTGGATGAAATAGAGGCTGTGATCAGAAGCTGTGGACGGATGGAGAGCTCGAGTCTCGAGTCTGCAGTGTCAGCTACTCTCTGCAGGACCGAAGGAAGCAAACGCTAATAAATCAACCGAGCTTTTAATCTCCAGAATGACTCATAATAACACTTTCACTCAAACACAAGAGACTCTGAGAAGCTGCCTGCTAGATGAACCACACACACACACACACACACATTGTGTTTTCATGTTTTGTGGGGACTTTCCATAGACATAATGGTTTTTATACTGTACAAAATGTATATTCTTTCCCCTTACACTAACCCCATCACAAAAAAACTTTCTGCATTTTTACATTTTCAAAAAACACGTAGTATGATTAATGAGCAGTTTTCCTTACAGGAACCAAAAAATGTCCCTACAAGAACAAGGGTTTCGGGTATTGACAGCTTTTGGAGGGACATTTTGTCCCCATAATGTAGTGTTACTGTTTACCACGACCACACACACAAGAAAGGTTTTTTTGGGAATTACAACTCAAACTCCTCAAAATATAAACATCCACAAAGCATGGGAAATGTACATACAACATGCACAACACAAAGCAGATGGACTAGAGACGTCCAACAGGGCACAAAACACCTCAGACACACAAAAATGACGCACAACAGACAAAATGCGAACACATAATAGACAAAATTGCACAGCACATATAAAAACACTCAAAAGAGACATGTAAACACCAAAAGACTAGCACATTCAGCACAAAACAAACACACTGGTGTTTTCATTTCGCAGCTGTTGTACGGGGGGTGCAGTGTGTTTTATTTGGCCCTTGGGGGTTAAATTAATGCCCTCATCAGAGGAGGGTCCATCTAGATTACCATGACAACCACCCGAGTCGCGGGCACGCGCACTGCATCAGCACGTGAACGGGCCCGAACTTCCAGTTCCACATCGAACCGAACCCAACAGGCAGAAATAATAGCGCTACATGACAATAATTCAGCATAACTGCAGCACACGTGTCTGAAATACGTATGGCACAATAATAAATTAATGCATGAGATATGTGTGTATAAATTCACATTCATATTATTACAGGATAACTCGCGACATGTGCAGCATATGTACGTGATATGTGAGCGCTCATAAACACGAGATTATAAACGCTTATGTTTGTTCTTACCTTCAGCAGTGTCTGTTTCTCCCTCTCCTGCTCACACACACTTTCATCCATCAATTAACGCGCAATACAGCATCAGATGCACGTGCAGGATTCGATCACATCTGACGCGCGCGCGTTTAGATCAGATCTGAAGTGTGTCTGGGTTTTCCTCTGCGCATGATGAAGATCTGAATGCAGAAGTCCCACCCCTGCAATGCAACTTCAGCACCAACACACACACACACACGCGCGCGCGCGCTCGAATAGGGGTGAAGGGGCTAGTTGTCATACTGAAAATTTCTCAGGGACGGGTAGGCAGATTAGTAGTGCGGAGTATTGGCTACAAAAAAAGAAAAAGAAAGGAAAAAAAAAAGAAGCGAATTTGCTACCCTAGAAAAAGATTCAGTTGATTGAACAAACGCCAAGCTTTTGTGAAAATACGCACCAATAGCAGCACTACAATGGAACCTGCCTTTAAACAATTATATTTAAACAGCAAATGTATCATACTACAAAAATATCAAAAACATTATTTTGGCAATCAAATATCGGAATTAATAGGTAGGCTACAATACAGCCTGCTATTTATATACAATACACGCATCCTTAGAACAGCGATCTTCTAGCACTGTACCTTCATTTTATAAGATATTGCTATTTTATTTTGTTAGACAAAAATATTGTTTAGATAGAATGATAGACAGACAGATAGATCTATAGACAGACACAGACAGATCCTACAGACAGACAAACAGATCATATAAGACAGACAGATATTGGTAATATCATAGTAGCTACTATTAGCACAATTATGTGCTATGGTATTTTAATGGTGCTCTAATATAGGCCTACTTCAAAAAATACTATGGTCCAAAAACCATGATAGTACCACAGTATCCTAATGTCAGACACTCCGTAGTAGCCATAAATGAAAACAGCATCAACAAGGTGCAGAAAACAGTAAAACTATTTGCATTAAAATGTTACGGTAATAAATATAACTAGTACCAGTTTGCAACATCCAAGCACCGGATGGACCGTTAAAAAAGAAAAACTGACACTGGAAGTATTGCACATTCATGATAAAAATACCCGTGCTTACATAAAAATTAAGGTGGTAGCAATTCAGAAGTTATCTCTGACTGGTCAGAATCAATGGGTCAAAATAAAAATAAACTCCGATTTATTTTTTTACTGTGTATCTTCAGTTCAATGGCTATTTAGGTTACTGTTCAAGTATAAATTATGAATAATAGTAAATAAATCAGACTTACAAGATACAAAGTGTCCCCATGAAAACAAACATTTATTTACAGGATGCCAACCACTAGAGTAGCAGCAATTTCAGAGGAGTGATGCCAAGGAAACTTAGTGTTGCCGTGCGAATACAGATAATAAAGTCTAAAATGCCATCTTGATATTAAAGTATAAAAGATAAAATCCATCTTAGAGCCCTACGATCAGTGTTAATAGAGAGTTTTTATAAAAACTGCAGGTGAAGTCAAACTTAAAGACAAAATCATTTGTTCAAAACTCAATAGGAAAGTTAAATAAAGTGAAAAAACAAGTTGAGAGAAAACTATAAAAAAGCAGAGCTAAAATATTTACAATTCTGCAACAAAGTCACAATGATTTACATTCAGTATCTCCATAAAAGCTTTTTTGTCTTCATTGATGCCCATCAGTTCAGTCGAGCTGCTTTCGATCCAGCGTGTTCAGCGTGTGATGGTTGAGTTCAGAACTCCAGTCTTGACGTTGGATTTATTAGCATTTGAGAGCTCCCGCTGTTGGCAAAAAAATAAAAAATAAATTGCTAATATTCCGTCACATGACTGTTTGACAGACCACAACCCTTCATGTTCATGCATCTTTAGGTCTTAAAGCGGCAAGGTTCGCATTTAATTCAACAGCTCATGTAATGTTAATGGTATGACCCATTTCAGGGGTGGCCAAAACACAGGCTAAACCACAAAAATGCCACAAACTCCATGTGATTTCATGGGGTCTTTACTAGGGGTGACCCCGAATAGTCAAAGATTCGATGCTTCGATAGGAGGAGCCTGATTCGACTACCAATCTCACGGTCGAATCTTCGCAGATGTGTTATTAAACGAGGATTATGTCATTTTGGCTATATGAGTTTGCTCAATGTCTGATTTCACATAGAACTAGGGATGGCCCGATACCATTTTTTTTCAAACCGATACGAGTACGAGTATTTACATTTGTGTACTTGCCGATACCGAGTACCGATACCGATATTTCTACCGCAAAAGTAATAGGCTCCCAGAAAAGAAGACGACTATTTTAGAACACAGGTTAGAAGACTGTTTTTATTTTCTTCTCTGCTTGTTTTAACAAGTCTAAAAAATAAATAAAAATTAGTAAAATAATAAATGTATTAACACACAAACCACTGTTAATTTAACATAAAAGCAAGCAGGCTACTGCGTGCATGGTCTGGCATGACTGAATGCGCGCAAAGTGCACTCCCTTAATAAATCCTAAAAGCTGACAGTTCATCGCGATCTCACACATCTCTGTTATTATCAATGAAGCTGACTGCACAATCAATCTTTCATAATATCCACACTTTGTTTGTTATAATTCGAGGATTTGCCAGCATACAGAATTCAGCACTGAACAAAAAAGTCCGATTTGAGCGGTGAGGGGAGTCTATCTTAAATGCTTCTGATTGGCCATTGCGTTCCAGAAATCAACACATATGTCTGTGATTGGCTACATCGCTCAACGCTGTAACCATGTTATGAATAGAAACTCTGGCCTGTAAATCGTTTCTATTTTGTTGTAGTTGTTCTTGTTGCTTTTCTGCAAGAGATGAATAAAAATCTTTTAGTTTTTATGTTTTATTCATAGATATTTCTAGTTTGCGGGAGTCCCGCGAATCGTTTTATTCTCCCGTAACCCGCACACACAGAGTGAGTGCATTACCGCCCGCGCGCGCGCTCGGCCATCAGATCTATGATGCGTCTTCAGATGTTTAATTAGATTGCTGGTGTTAAACGATGTACTTTCTTTCCCTCCTCTCGACACCTTAGCTGAACATAACTCACAGTCTGCATTGCTGTTGTCATCACCCCTTATCTTGAAATGAGCCCAAACCGCCGACATTATACTTTCCTATGCCTCAGTTCACCTCAACAAAGCACTCGCGGCGGCCAGTTTCGTTTTGCAAAATGTACGTGGTATCGGTGCGTGGTATGGGCGAATTTTTATGAGTACGAGTACGAGTATATTAGGACAGTATCGACCCGATCCCCGATGCCAGTATCGGTATCGGGCCATCCCTACATAGAACTACTGGTTTTCTGTCAATACGTTAATATACAGCCTATTATGATAATGCTGTCAATAAAAATGTGCAAAGAAAGAAGCTTTTAATAAATATTTTTTAACGTGCGTGCAGCGTGAATAAATCCAAACACCCCGTGACAGATTTAAGTTTCACTTTCGATCCGTGACCGACAGAGGAGCGTCTTGTCGGCAGGGATTTAAATCTTTAAAAATGTCTGGGATAAGAAAATCTAAAGATGCACACAAGGATATTCTCCAAGGCTGGATTTAGCATCAGGAAAACCATGATCGCACTTCTGTCGGCCAACGTTAACAGGTTCGTTTTCCTCGGGACGTTCTAAAACGCTTAACGTGAAAAAAGCTTTTAAAACGCTTAAATGGCACTTTTACGTGCTTAATGTATGTACACAGTAGGCTACACACCTTAAGAAACCATTCCATGTGCAGATAAGCAGATGAACCCAGAATATGAACGCAACGCGTTTCTCCTATAGAAAGTCACGTAAAGCTTTTTCTTTAATGGTTTTCTATGGGAGGAAAATGCTTAACGTAGCCTATAATAAAACGCGTTGCGTTCATATTCTGGGCTCATCTGCTTTTCTGTAGGCTATATACAGTGTTAAGCATGTTACTTAAAAAAAGTAACTAGTTATAGTTACTAGTTACTTCTCACAAATAGTAACTAGTTATAGTTACTTCTCACAAATAGTAACTGAGTTAGTAACTGAGTTACATCATTATAAAAGTAACTAATTACCAGAGAAAGTAACTACTGCGTTACTTAAAAAAAAAAAAAAAAAAAAAAATAGGCCTATGTCAAATAATTTGGATGCCCCCAGTATTAAATATGTTAAATTAATGAAATGGACACTTAATAGTGTAGATTAGTGTTCAATGTTTTATAATAATAATTTATTCTATTTTAATGTTGCTGTGGGACAATGTGAGAGACGCCTTTTAAATTCAATATATTATTCTAAATATTAGCATTACTATAGTAGAACAATAAAACATTATAGATGGTTTATACTTAATATCGCACAGACCCCAACTGGCCAACAAATAAGTTTAAAAATAAATTATGCTTCTTAAGAAATGTAGGCTACCAAAAATGAATAAATAATAATAAAAAATATATACATACTCTTTGTGCATATTAAAATGATAAAACTGTTACACAACTTCACAACTAGTAGACATACTGTAGCCTAAGTATTTTCTTCCTAACAAAAGTAAACAGTTTAACAAGTGCTCTCTCAATATAATACTGAACAATTTACCAAAACAAAATATATAATACTTTGGGGGTTTATTTTTATAACCTATAGCGAAAGTCATCATTATTTAAGCCAAATTCTAGACATGTTTGCCGCACGTGTTTACAACCGGTCAAACAAAGATGTTTTCTGTGAATGTTCCCTGCAGGTTATTTTCGGGTTTTATTTTATAACCTAAACAGAACGTTCCCTGTAGGTAATTTTTTAGATTTCATTTGTATAACCATGTCAATTAATTAATGTTGCAGATGATACCAGTAGGCTATAGATAATGCTGTCTAATGCTGAAATATGTCATTTATTTATAAACAAACTATATAATGCTCGGACACCCTCGGTCTCTCTTGCGCAACTGTTGAGCGCGCTCTCGGACACACTCGGTCTCTCTCGCGCATTGAGCGCGCTCGCGCCGTTCGCTTCGCTTTTGTCCACTCCGGCGCCTCATAAACACACATCAGAGAAAAAAACTTTGCAGGTCCTATGGCGGAGAGAGAGCCTACTCAGATGAAAACCGCTTCAGTGAGTTCAATTATAGTAACGCCACATTTTTTTTTGTCAGTAACGGTAACTGCGTTGTAACGGGGGAAACAGTAATTCGTTTGATTACTCGTTACTGAAAAAGATAACGCCGTTTATTTATAACGCCGTTATTCCCATCACTGGCTATATAGTATGCTTTATTAATAAGGTGTGTACAGAATTTGATCTTTTAATATAACAGTTTTAGGACAAAGCCATTAAGCGTTTTTGACGTTAAGCGTTTTAGAATGTATTTTATCCGCGCACACAATTTGAAAAGACTCAAACGGACACAGGCCGAGTGAAAGACTGGATTTTGTTTTTTCGATCAGGTATGGGTACAAGTGATTTCAAAACATTTCAGCCGGTTCTAATTTAATTTTTGGATACTGTGAACACGTTTCAGCTAAAAAGACTGCCGCTCCAGTTTAGTGTTTATTGTTGTTTCTGCTAGGGCTGTCGCGGTGAAGGAATTTCCCTTGCGGTAATTTTGAGTGGCTCAATAGCGCGATATGCGGTATTTCCGCCATTTATTTATTGCTATAAATACGTGTTATGATGTGGTCAGCATACACAAAAACAATGTAACCAATGTAACCGAAACTAAACAGCGTCTCTGCGCATTGAAAGACTGTCACTCAGCGCGCAGTTACATTGTTATGCCAACGGACAACATAGACTGAGTGAGTCATTAAACCGTTCATTCAACGAAAACGTTCAAAAAAGCTGATTCCTTAAATGATAGATGTAATGAAACAAGGCGTTAATTATTTTTTTAAACTTTGAGCTCCACTTTTCAAGGCTCAGCTGGCCAGCAACGCTTCACTTTTGGGCAAAGCTGAAGCAATGCTTCACTTAATAGAGACCAATGCGTGACTCGCTGCTTTCCCCCCACGGCTTCCTCGCGCTGTGTAATGCTGACCAGCGCTGACGCCATTCATGGTAAATAGTAGGGCTGGGCAAAAAAAATAGATTTTTCGATTAATCGTTTTTTAAAATGTGGTTGATTCAAAATCGATTCTCAACGGCCACGAATCGATTTTTTCCATATTCAGGGCTCGCGGTGCTGCGTCTTCTCACTCTGCACAAGGCAAGCGTCAAGCGCTGCAGGCGTCGATACACACCAGAGACTATTTATATACACACTCGTGTTTAGGAGTCGGGACATGATTCACTTGCACAATCGGGCCAGCATTGCATCGTAACCAACGTTTATCATTTTCACGTCTTTTTTAAGTTTTACCAGTTTAAACATTCAAGCAATTTTAAACTATCCTGTGCTCACGCACGTTTTTCACTGCGTGCACATACAGTAAAGCCTAAATCCGCCTCACAAACAGCTCGCCAGTAACAAAAGTTCTTTTTCGTTGATTATATCGCTTTAACAGTTAAAAACACGCAAAATGATGTCAAAACTGTGGTCTTGGTGAGTAACCTAGTATAAAGACAGTCGATTGTCTTAAATAAGCATAAAACGCGTGTGACAGACAGTATAATGAAACAGTAATGGATCCGTGCACTAGTTCTTAAAGTAAACGCAGCCATATGTGTCTGTCATTAATTTTGTCGTCAAAACAACATAATATAGCATTAATTGTAAGTAATCAGAATTAATAGCCTATGTATTTAATTCAGTCAGGACTAAAAGACTATCCAGTGTTATTTTACATTGGATTACTTTATTCAGTTTCTGTAGTATTTCTGACCTACCCAAAAACTTTTATTTTTATTTGTGTCTTTAGGCCTATTCTATTGTATTTATTTGTGCTACTTTTTTCAATTTAATTCAAAGATTGAAATCAAGCTTTCATGTGTTGCATAAACTCTTAACAAAAAAAATACCCCATTGTAAAAACAAACATTTAGGTGAGATCAATGTAATAGAAAATTGTAAACTGATATTTAGACTGAGATTTGTATTACATCTATATTCATTATAGTCGAATCGAGAATCGAAATCGAATCGAACTGTGAGCTTGTGAATCGAAATCGAATCGAATTTGAACATCTGAATCGATACCCAGCCCTAGTAAATAGCCTACCCTTACGCCGCCTTCACACTGGCAGTTGAAATCAGCTCCGTAATACGCAATACGCCCCCAACGGACGTCGTACTACACAGTGAAAAGCGTCGGAAGCGGGTAGAACAAAAATGGCGGAGAGATTAGAAAGTTTGATTCTGTCAGTTCTGTATGATCTCCAGTGTTTCCCCTAGGATTTTTTTTCAGAGGGGGGGGGGGCTGAAACTGCTAGTGTTGCGGAGCGGGTGTGTTACGGATACATGGTGTAAATTTTTTAGCAATCAAAAAGTGTGTCTAATTAATTGAAATAATGTATTATGAATCATTAAACTTATACAACATTTTAAAAAAAATATATGAAAATAAATTTCACTAACTCTTTGTTGTTTTTTTCTTGTAATAAAATTAAGACATAAAACACAAATTTTATCATTTATCATCAATTTTAATCATATGAAATTAAATAAACTTTTTGTCAAATAACGTGCTGCACAATGAGCTTTACTGTTAAAATTAAAACATGGATTGTTCCTTAAAGGGACACTCCACCCATTTGCATTAAGAGGTCCATTGTTAGACAACCAGTCATACTATTGAATGGTCGTGCAACATTCTTTCATTTTCCCCTGAGACGAGAGAAATCTACTATTTACCTTTTTCACTTCCTCCTACAATGACGCAAAAATCGTCATTTGACGTCATTGTAGGAGGAAGTGTAAAAAGGGGGGATTTCTGTATAGACTACAAGCACAAATTCCCACCCTTTCAAACCCGCCCATAGGGGGTTGGACCTAATGCGCTAACAGAGCTATCACAGATCAGTGGGTGGGACTTCACTTGCAGATACTGAAAGCAATATCAGCCATCTTGTTTATAAGCTAAGCTAACAAGCGCTGTGGATATAGGAAGTTACGACAATGACGGAAGAAACTAAACATGATATGGAAGAAGAGGATTTTGAAATTCTGCTGCTCGAATCCGCTGTTCGTGGCTATCTTTACGAGCCGCAATATAGTGAAGAGCAGCTGAGGCTGATGGTGGAACAGGAGGCGGCTGCCTGTCGCGGACGAGGAGCCCGGGCTGGCTTGAGCTGGGCGGACTGCTGGTGCGTGTGCTCTCGCTGTGCGCTACGGACACAGATAGAGTCCGTCTGCTGCAGAGAATTTCAACAAGGCAGTTTCTCCTGGACGAAATCTCTGAATCAGACGACCACACGGACGTTTGTGTTGTGATGTGAACCATCCTAGTTTCGCCTGACTGAACATGCAGGTATCATGCAATAATTCACCATATAGAAAGAAATACAAACGAGTAATTCACTAATGAGTTTGCCAATGTAACGGGGTTCGTTGTTGTGGGAAGAAGGAGGCTGGAACCGGCGAACATTTAAACGTTTTAATAGTAAAATAAACAAATACAAAACAAAAGTATAAGCCAGCTGGCCACACACAACAGAAACAAAACATAAAATCAGGCCTGTTCCTTTTGTGCTTCCGCTCCTCCGTGAGAGATATGAGACCGCTGCACAGGTGCCATTCATTATCACTCGCGTCGTCCTCTCACGTCCCTCGCCCTCGTCCTGCTCGCCACAACTAACTAGACATTTTTTGTGAAATGAATTTTAAACTCATTTGGCAGCTAGCCTTCTTGTAGACGGAAGAGCGATTTCTCTGATGTTTGCGCTGTTCTGGATTAGTGGGAGTGGCTTGCGGAGCTGTGCAACATGGTGCATTGTGGGAGTTGTTGTCTTACATACAAATGCGCCCCAAAGTTATTTTCTGTCTTTTCTCGGTCAAGAGGGCACCAAATTTAAAATTTCTTTTACATTTCGACTACATATATAACCCACTTTCAATAAAGATTAATGTTGAAATGGGTGGAGTGACCCTTTAAATTCAGTTTTGATGATACTTTATTTGGATTAGTGTTAGTATTATTACATTGGGACATATCTAAATTCTACTGTACAACGGTAATATATTTCTGTCAAGTTAAACCGAACTTTTATTTTGACGGGTTGCCGTGAAGACCTTTTGAGTTTGTGTGTTTATGTCATGATGATCGTTTTTCTCAAATGAAGCGGTTAAATGATCACGAAGTGACTTTCGGAGTGGATCTAGAGCCTGGAAAGGAAGTTTTATGCATTAGTGTCTTCATATAGGCAAAAAAAAAAAAACAGCGCAAGCGTCACACGTGCTTCAGTGTGTGTGGTAAATGAAACTACGCGTCGGCTGCACCATTCATTCACACAGAACATGCAGGATTCGTATTTAAATCGTCTTTCTGGTTTAATATCCACACACACTTGTCTACATCGCGATTTGATTTCAAGTGTACTGAACTGCTTTCTATTTATCGTCAAAAGATTTACAAATTCCGCGTAAATTCCTTTTTTATGACTGGATTTCGTCAGCATTTTAGGGGGGGGCGGGGGGTCGTTTTGGGGGGGCGGGCCGCCCCCCTAAAACAATGGTAGGGGAAACACTGATCTCTCTGATGAGGGTTATAGAGATATTAATAGGAAGGCTGCTGCGTGAGGAAAGTTGCTCAGGACGTTGACATGTCAGGTCGGCTAAAAAATGTGATATAGTGGTATAATTTATACCACTATATCATATTTAGTTCGATGTCTGCCTACAATTTAATTGTATTAACTGCCCTAATAACGTTAGCAAATCATGAAAATAAATTACATAACTTAACTTTTAATAAAATAAATAATGATTTTATAACGATAAGAATTCAGGTTTGTTTATCAGTATCATAGCAACGCTAACTTCCGCTGGAATTGTCGGATAGGAACCGTCCGTAGCTTTTCGCAAGAGTTCAATTTTTTGAACGCATCCGGATGACCAACGGACACGATTTTCTTCGCACCGCACTCGGTCGGACCCGTTTCGGACCCATTCGCATGCGGTCTGCGAATCTCCATAGGAAATGAATGACTTCCGGTCGTTTCGGAGCCGTATCGGAGATGATTTCAACTGCCAGTGTGAAGGCGGCGTTACACGTTAAAAGGATGATACGACAAATATTTCGCTTTCCCTGGAAACGGCAACCTTTTCACGAATATACATGATTTGACTTCAAAGACAGACGCAGGTTTCGCACGCGCTCAGGCGATCTCATTCACTGTCTGTTTAGGCTTAAGTCAAAATCCACGAAGCCTCTGTACAAATCACCATGATAAACAGTCTTGTTATCATTATTAACTTATTTAACATTCAATACACATGGTACGAACTACGAAGAGTGGCCTTATGAAAAAAGAAAACGCGGTTTGGCGGTTGCTGTGGTTACTTGCATTCCTCTGCGGTTGGCCTGTCAGTAGCGCGGTACCGCAACATTGCGGTTATCGCGACAGCCCTAGTTTCTGCAGTTAAAAAGACAAAGTTGACAATCCTGGCCATACTTTCTTTATTTTAATAATTTCTTTATTTTTATTTTATTAATTGATCACTCAGGGTGATCTAATTTAACTATTTGTGACTTGTGTTTTGAATATTTGTTCCCCTGCACTTTAGGCATTTTGCACACATTTGTTCTGCTTCTTGTGACTTGATTCTGACTTATTTCGTTTTGTATTTTTATTTATTATAAATGTATATTTTGTTCTTAATTGTTGATTATTTTTCAGTGCATCGATGTTGCGCTGTAGGCCTAGACTAGAGCATGCTCGTTAGGGCTGGGACGGTTACCGCATTACCGCAATACCGCGGTCACGTGACTCCAACCGCGGGTCTGAGCTCGTCACCGTCATCACCGCAAAAAAAAAAAAAAAACAAAAAAAAAAAAACATTGGCCTGCATATGTGTGCACGTTGTGTCTAATGATATGGATTCATTGATTCTAATGACATGGATTATTTCTAATGATAGTGTGTCTTACATGGATTCAAGGTTTTCTAAACAAAACTTATCAAAAGATGGAGCAAATCCCTTTCGCGAGTTGGGGAGCGCAATGTTCCATGACACATAGCATTACATTCGTAATGCGCGGATGGGCTATTATTATTTCATCCGCAACGGAACCGCAGCACAAAACGCATCATCTGTCCGCCATCCATCCGCACCAACGTTTTTTGATCAATTTTCGTTTTTTGATTTTTTTTAATCAGTTTTAAGGTCTATGACGATGCAAGGCGCTGCTGCCGCGAGGCTAGAAAGCTCATGGCTGTTCTAGAAAGGAGACTGCGCATGCAGCAAAGATATCTAAAGGCTAAAGTCCATAGTATAGCCTATTGGCTATGCTGTATCCTCAGAATATCAGCAGTGAACTCCGTCTCCGATGGGCGCACAAGTTTCGGTTCATTTATGAGACGAGCTCCAGTTCACGCGCAAGAGATCGCACCGTCGCTTCCACATCGTCCTGGTTATATGTCTGCTATATTTGTATAATTCCAGGCAATTAGTTAATGAAACAGTGATTAAAATTAAGATACAATTTATACAAAACGAAATTTAATTTAAAGAAAGGCTTTCTACAAAACAAAACTTAATAAAGTGGTCAAAATCATGTCTGACCTATTCTGACACTGAAAATCTATTCAGTGATTGGTTCATGCCAAATTACAGCTTAATGAAAATCGGACTCTTTCAAATTGTGCTCGTTTTTTTTCGGATGTAGGTGAAAATATTTAACAAAGTCTGTCTAGAAAAAACGCCTTCTGGTGAGTGCGCGGAAGTCGGGGGGGGGGGGGATGGTGTTTAAAGCGGTTTACCGCTATACCACGGGAATATCTTGCTTTTCAACCGCGGTTAGAAAAAATCCATACCGCCCCAGCCCTAATGCTCGTACAGGCAATTCAGCCGATTTAATTTGATTTGCATGTGAAATGCAAATCCTATCTGCAGTGTGGCCTTTCTGCAGTTATTTATGTTATTTCTTAGTTTTATTGATCCAAAATGTTTTTATACATTTTCTTCTATATCTTTGTGTGATGTTCTGTACATCGCGGCTTTAAAATGTTAAAGCCCCGCCCCCTCCCCAACACCACACATATGATTCGACTATTAGTCGACTACAGGCAGGACTTGACGAATCTGATTCGACTATGAAAATCCTTAGTCGGGGACACCCCTAGTCTTTACAAAAAGCAGATTGGATTTCAGTTGTGCTTCTGTCAGTCTCCGAGTGGTCACTTCACTGTTAGAAGCTGAAAGAACCCTTCTCCATTAGTCGGGTTAGGCGAGAAAAGTGTGTTAGTGTGATGGACGGTGAACGTTCTTAGACATACAGACCTGGATGTTGCAGTGGATTCAGAATCCTTCTATAACAGAAGGCAGAATAAGCACACGGGGGTCACTCGATTGCATCTGCTGCCTGTGTGTCTAGACCGTAACGGCAAGATAATGAACTTACTGCAAACTCTGAGTAGGAGGAGGCCACGGACGTGATGGAGTAGTTTCTGAGAGGGCTGGCGGTCATCGTGCGCAAAGCTCCGCTCAGATGAGAAATATTCTCCTTATTCTTCTCCAGACCACGAGGGGTTCGGCCACGAGCAGGTGTTCGCACACCCAACTAGACGAGAAGCAGTTTACATTATTATTGATGATCATAAAAATGAATATATAATATAATAGTGTGAAAAATCCAGTGTTTAAAACAGCATAACTCACCTTGCTAGAGGAAAGGGGCGGTCTCATAGAAGGGGAGGAGCATATGGAACGAAGTGTCGTGTTGGGGGTGCAGATGCTAGAGGTGGAGATCAGCTTAAAAAAAACAGAACATAAATAGTGTGGTTAAAAAAGAAAGAAATCAAACAATCAATCAGCTCAACATGTTTTTGATTTTAAAAAAAATTGAGTTCCTCCTGATTCAAATCTAATGACCACCTTGTCAATGCACATTTTGTTTTGTAGTCGACAGAAGTGTAAAAAAATTATATTTAAAAAAAGATATATTTTCTGTATTATTATTTTTACATTTATAATGCATATATAATTTATCTATAAAACTATGTTTATTATTGTTACATTAATCTTTTTGATTTGCATACATCATATACATGCACATTTTGCACAAAAAACAGAAACATATACATTTAAAACATGTTATAATATTATATTACACACACACACACACACATATATATAAAATTGTGTGTGTGTGTATGCATGCTATTTGCTTTTTTTTTTAAAGGCGAGACACTACAGGTGAATAGGGTAAAAATTTTAACTTACAGATATCACCATGAAACTTTACCAGTTGATTACTCACATGAATAGGAGAAAAAAAATGTATTGCAAGTTTTTTGTAATCTTTTGTTTAAATATGCTAATCAGGCTATGTCTAAATAAATATGCGCTAATTTGCCTATATTTTGAAGTGACGTTTTTTGAAGATGAAAAAAACAAGGTTCAAAATTATTGTTGCATTTCGTTGATATATTCAATGAAAAGACATTTACAGAGGGGATATATCTCCTTATGAATATCTCCTTTTGTTACCCTGTAAATCAGAAAATACTGCCAATAGCCTTAAATTGATTTCCACCCTATTTTTAGGCATAAAATGTCATAAATCAGGCCAAGAATGATATATCAACAAATCCCTCTGAACAAACCTTCACAATAAAGTTAGGAATAGGACTGTAAAGTTTGGTGTATCTAGGTGCTACTGAAGTGGAAAATCGTCACTAGGAGTGTGAGAAAAAACTAATTTTGAGAAAACGGCCTTTAAAGATTTGTATGGCAAAATTCCACTAATTTCTATTGAAAGCCATGAATTACAGACAAAATATGCTTTAGGTCCAAGTAAAATCAATGTATCACATTGTTTAACATCCAAAACTCATCATTGCTTCATCCATCACTGATCATAACATCCAAAACAACACATCAACAGTCCATTACACAGGTGAATATGATCTGCCTGAGGGACTCACAACCACTTTAGGATCCCACAATTAGATTTGTTTAGTATTATATAGTAATTATATTATACAAAAACTGAAATGTGTTGTGTAATGTAATTGTTTTGTATATATAGCGTGTAAAGTATAGTATTATGTGATGCAAGTATATAATGTCAGAGCGCGTCACGTGACGATTCTGAACGAATCACGTTGTCAGAAATTGGCATCAGCCAACGAGATGCGCAATTCGAGTTAAATCGCCGGTTTTACTTTCATGATTGGTTGCTGATAAACAGGAAATGACCATATTTGGATCTGATAGCGTTGTGGTAAATGAGAGAGAGAGCTTTCTAACGGTGTGTGATGACAGGGTGCAGACAGCGAACGCGGAGCAGCAGGATGATTTAGAACGCCAACTTTTGATGAATTTATGTGAAATCTACACACGCAAACAGACAAAGTGTAGTAAAATAAAGACCTAAATGTGTATTTTGGACTTTTTCACCACAAGTCTGAAAGAAGACATGTTATTGAAGACAAATAGCCCAAAATCTCAAAATTGACCAGTGAAAAAAAAAAACCCCGATGTTTTTGCCTGCCGTGCCTCGCCTTAAATAAAAAAAATATATTTCCATTTAATGTCATTTTACATTTATATATATATGTGTGTAATATAATATTATAACATGTTTTAAATGTATATGTTTCTATTTTTTGTGCAAAATGTGCATAATGATATATGCAAATCAAAAAGATTAATGGTAAAATATAATAAATATAAAATTAAAATAAATATAGGAATAGTATAAATGTTCAATTAATTTCAGCAATTTTATGTACATTTACATTATGCATTTAGTGTACATTTGCTATCATTATCAAATTATATTATACTATATTAATTATTTATTTAATCTGCATTATATCTGGTAGTTATATTAGCATCAGGGCATTGGTACCTTTGATTATCATTTTCTTACATAAATTTGTTTAAATTTAAAATTTGATCAAATTTATTCGGTCGACAATAAGTACACATATCCCATCAGTACCTTGCGTGTCTTGCTAGGTGTCGGCGTTCCAGCGAGTCTTCTCTTGGTTGGGGTTCTGATGATGGTGCCGTACAGCAGATCTTCCTCTGTCTGCTTCACTTTCTTCATTTGCTGCACAGTACAAACATCATGAACTTTTGTGTAATATTAGATCAAATTAACGATGTCAGAAAGAGTCATTTCAAGAAGAAACCCGTTCATACCCGTTCCTGTTTTTCTCTCTCTTTCTCCATGCGGTGTTGATTCCACTGGTCTTCCACATACTGCAGGAACGGCTGCCCATTCACACGAAACTCCTTACACTGCGCCGCTTCCCATTGGTCAATCTGAGCCTTCAGACTCTTCTCGAGCTAACCAAACAAACACAACAAATGAGCACACAATCCATTCCCGTCAATCAAACATCGTTTGCTTAAAGAGCGGCTCAAACCTTCGGCAAACTCTTCTGCAGGTCGACTCTCTGCTTCTCCTCCTTCAGCAGGTTTCCTCCTCTGTTGTTGAAGCGAGACGGGTCTGTGGCTTTTTTCTGGAGAACGAAGAGCAATCATAATTGGATTTCATTTCAGCAAGCTCTTTAATGTTTATGAAACTTTTCAGGTGATTTCCCATGATTCCTCACCTCCAGCTCCTGATAGAGAGTCCAGTTGCTGCTCCAGGTGGAAACGGCGTCATACATCTCGCGGTGTCCGGTATAATCCTGCTTCAATCGTTCCAACTCCAGCTCATGTTCACGCAACACCTCCTCGTCCAGATCGTCTAACAACAAAATCAATCGTCAACCAAACTCTGCGTACCTATCGCTCAATCTCAATTTGCATAAAGTCTGTACGATTCAGATTAAAATCAGCATGAAATTGACGTTGCAATAGTCCTTTAAAAATAGTTTATAATACTACAATATTCCATCAAAAAACAAGATTTGTCAATTTTGATTTCATGGTGACTAAGATTAATTCGGTCTCAACCTCAAGGTGCCCAAATTGCGTACTATTTCTGAATTTTTAAAGTATGCATCCATGTTTTTGGGGTAGATATAATCCACAAAGCCTTTTGCTACATTGTTGTATACATGAATGTAATGTGATATCAACATGAAATTTGAATAATTCCCTTAAATATCGTCTTATTATATTCTCAAGTGTATACTTTCCCACCACCAGCACTTTTTGTACTCTAAAGTATGTAAACTGGGATTCAGCCAAGTTCTTGAAATCTAGCTGTTGGCGTACCACAGTGGTAAGGAACGAAGGCTTGTCTCTGCTCCAGGCTGTAGTAGCATTTCTCCCAAAACTTGACCATCTCTGATCGGATTGTCTGAATAACACGCTGAATGTTTTTCTTCTTCAGCTCCTCCAATACCTGAAGCTCTGCTTGCAGCTGTGAAACAGAGAGAAAGACAGCGTGAGGAATGTTTGATAATTCCAGCAGAAACATCATGACCTACTTTAGTGACAGGTGCGCGAGTACTTACTGCGTTCAATCTGCTCTTTGTGCTAGTGTGGGTGTTCTGCATGAGACTCTCTCTTTCTTCCACAGGAACCTGCAACATCTCCCACAATTCCTCAATACGACCATGGATGGACACACACAGCGCTTCACTTTCTGCTTTATGGCCCTCCAGCTGAAATACAACACACACACACACACCATTAACACTTCACCTACTGAAAACCAAATTTGATCGGCATCAAATCATTATTTAAAAAGATATAAATAAATAAGGTAACACTATTTTAAAGGGATGTAATGTTCATTTATTTAGGGTTAATAATGTACTTATTATAGGGTTAGTTACATGTGATTATGCATAATGTATTGTTATTACTATAGTAAATACATGTAACAGACACTAAAATAAATTGTTACTAATAAATATAAATAAATATGCATTTATTGTAGGTATTTTTAATAGATATTGTATAATAACTAATGTTAACAATATCATAATTTACAACAATATTTTTAACAAGTCTCTTATGCTCATCTAGGCTTCATTTGTTTGATCAAAAAGACATTAAAAACAGAAACAATATGAAACATTAGGTTTTCCATTCCTGTGATTTAAAGCAGAATTTTCAGTGTCACATGATCCTCAACAAATCTTTCTAATATGATGATTTGCTGCTCAAGAAACATTTCTGATTATTATCAATGTTAAAAATGGTTGTGCTGCTTAAAATCTTTGTGGAAACTGACATTTTTCCAGGATTGTTTAGTAGTGAATAGAAAGTTCAAAATAACAGCATTTAACTCAAATAGAATTATCTTTACAGTTATTTTGATCAATTTAATGCATCCTTGCTGAATAAATATTTAAATAAATAAATAAAAGGAATGGCTGAAAGAATATTGTGAAGAGTGTTTTTACCTGTCGCAGTAACACTTTAAGTGAGTTGATGTTTTCCACAGAAAGGCAGAAAGCGTCTTCATCCTCACACACAGCGTCTTTCTCAAAGGTTGTGTCAGGATGATGCTCCAAATCCTCCATCAACACTGTGATCTGATGCTTCATTTCCACAAACTCGCCATGACGACGCTCCTGTAAACACAAGCACACTTCCTGTAACCATTCTGGATAGATTGTCACATTCAGAGGCAAACTACAACGCTAGTCATTTAAGAACACAGGATACATTAATGGACAAAAGTTTGGAATAATTTAGATTTTTGAAAATGTCATTTATTTCTGTGATGCAAATATGATTTTTTTTAGCATTTCTCCAGTTTTCAGTGTCACACGATCCTTCAGAAATCAAGCCTAAATTGAATCTGTTCATCATATAAAGCGATCGAGTCTCTTCAGAAACTTTGGACTAAACCGCTCAATTCATATGGATTAGTTTGACAAGCTCTTTATGAACTTTTTGAAGCTTCAAGTGGTAGTTGCGTGGATGTCAATGGAGGGACAGAAAGCTCTCAGATTTAATCAAAAAGATCTTCATTTGTGTTCAGAAGATGAATGAAAGTCTTACAGGGTTGAAACGACATGAGGGTGAGTAATTAATAACAGAATTTTCTTTTTTGGGTGAACTATCCCTTTAAAGGAATGATTCACTTGAAGAATCTCAGTAACCAGACAGTTGATGGACCCCATAGAAGGTTTACAATGGAAGTCAAAGGGGTCCATCAACTGTTTGGTAATGAACATTCATCATCTTCTTTTGAGTTCAGCAGAAGAAAGAACTTGATACAGGTTTGGAACAACTTCAGGGTGAGTAAATGAGGACAGAATTTTAATTTTTAAGTGAACTATTCCTTTAATATAGCTTATTTCATACTACTTTAGGGCTGGGGTAAACGATTATTAACTAAACGATTAGTTGGGCGATTATTTTATCGATTAGTCGACTAATCTAACGACTAATTGGACGATTAATATTAGAGCCCGACCGATATGGATTTTTGGGGGCCGATGCCGATACCGATATTAGGGAGTAAAAAAAGTCCGATACCGATATATCGGTCGATATTATTTATGTGTGTATTATAATACAGTAGCAATATTTTTTATGTGTATTATAGTACAGTATACCAGTCAAAAGTTTGGACACTTTCCTATTGGTGTGTACAAACTTTTGATGGGTACTTTACACAGTATAAACAGAATAAATATATTTTATAAACACGTTGTGCAATGATCACTCAAATGTGGTGATCAAACTCTTGTGTGACACAGATATGTAATGGAGGCAGGGGGAAAGATAGAATGAGAATTATACAGTTGAGCTGTAACCAAACTAGTTTGCATTGCATGTTATATTATATTATATTCTAAATACTGTTGCATAATCTTCACTAACGACTTTGTCTTTTAATTTAGTCATAACTTGTATCAATAAATATATAAAAAGTGTCACTGACAAAAACTTATTATCTTCTATTTTTAGTCTTAATTCCTCTAATCTCTACCAGTGGAGGAAGAACTCAGATCTTTTTACTAAAGTAAAATTAATAATATCATAATGAAAACGTTTTTAATTACATATGTACAGTACTTTTATACTATTTTAAATAATTAGTAAGCAAAATGTACTAAACGTGAAACTAGGCTACTCTTAATGCAAAATGGCCCTGTATAAAGTGTTATAATTATATAAATTATTGGAATATTGCTTGATGTTGTAACGTAGCGTTATAGGCAGAATGAGCTTTAACACTGTCTACACCGGACGCGGCCGTTATTGCTCGCGTCGGAACAGCTGTTTACCCGAGACAAAGCAGAATCAGTTTACTGTCAGAGATCGCTCGTGCCACGCATTTTAATAAATAAGAAGTAAATATAGCAGACAATATAATCAGGACTTCTCAGCTGCGCGCTTGCAATAGTCACAAGCTCACACAATACGTGACAGAGGCTGGTAGCAGAGAAATCAATTCTGTGAATTACACCGCGCAAATCACAAGTAGGCTACTACCCACCGGATGAAGAAGGGTTGGCTCTCAGTCTCCACAGGCTACATAAAATATTCATTTTATTTTATTTAATTTTTCGTGTTCGCATTTATGAGGAAAAAACAATGTTACAGACGCGACAGTTCAGCACTACGGACGTGAGCGCTCTGAAAGCGGCACTAAAATATGCTTTGAAACTTTCACATAGACATCAAACAGAAAGCACAAAACCTTTCGTTTCAAAGTGAATTTCGTTTTGTATTAATTGTATCTTAATTTTAATCAATGTATCATCAACCAATTGCCTGTATTTAAGAAGTAAATATAGCAGACAATAGATAATCTCGACACGGAGGCGCCTGCGGGTGAACTGGAGCTCGTCTCATGAACCGAAACTCAGCGTATAGACCTGAGAATTGAAATATATCTATATTGAAATGTCTACTTTTAAACAGAACAATTCAAAACGAAAGACAGACAGACTCATGTAATCGAATGAAATGTGCATTTCTCTCTGGCGCGCGTTCACTGAAGATCGCGAGTCAGCATCGTCAACTTCATCTTTGGCTGACACTGACTGAAAACACTTGTTTATTAATAAACAATTAAAATGTCTCCTTGCTATATTCGTTGTATTCATAATCATTACTTTTGCCAGTTCTTTGTGACAGCTTTTAGGTATTGACAGCGCCACCCTTACATGAATCACCGCACACGCATTTTTTAAAATATTCATTTATCGGCCATTATAAATGCCAATACCGATAGTTTGGAAAATGCCTAATATCGGCCGATATATCGGTCGGACTCTAATTAATATAAAGATTATTTTTCTGCTGCTCGATTAATAAAAAAACATAATGTATCTCAAATAAGTACGAACTAGCGTACTGAATCATGATACTGTATAAGCTGGGTAACGTCAGTCTAATGTTATGTATTTGAACACCGTCATTTGAACTCTATAACCGCAAAACCATGTTATTAAAATATTTTGTACAAACATTTTTTATCATAGAGAATGTTTAAATACTAATATCAGCTTACGAGGGAAGCGGAGGCGGAGTTAGTGGTGCTTCTGCTACTGCTGGAGATGATTCGGGAGAGTCTGTGCCCCTTTACCGATCAGAGCGCGTGCTGACACGGAGCAAAGCCTTGTTTATACTCGACGCGTCCGCACGAGCGCGCGGCAAAAATGACACGTTGGGTGCGCAAGACCGCCAAGACCCCATTTCGCTTGGCTGTGTGCACGGCTTCAACAGCGCGCGCGCGCCGCGTCCGCGGATGAACGACTGCAAGCCGAATCTGCCCGAGCCGTACGTCTCACCGCACCGGCACCCAGTTTGCGCGTCTAAATTGCAAAGGTTTTTTTTGTTAAGGATTTGTTTACTGTGTGTGATTCATTTAATGGAAAGCACATTCACTTCTAGTGGTCTTCTTCGTCCTCCATTCTGCAATGTTTCGGTCTCCCACGTGTGTTGGCGAGCTGTACTGCCGGAAACGGTGCAAAAAATAAATAAATGAAGAAGCGTCGACGCAAAAATATTGCGTCGATGTAATTTTGTCGTCGAAGCGTCGACGCGCCGCTACAGCACTACTTCACACATACTAAAACACAGACAGTATAAAGTGCTTCTCAGCTTTGTGAGTGTGTTTTACCTTCTCCTGGTTGCGTGTGTTGATGTATTGCCTGTAGTTGTTCAGCTGCTGTTGTGACGGCACTCTTTCGGGATGGATGGGGAAGAGGTCATCACACAGGACATCGCACAGATCTTGATCCTGTTGAATCAGAGACTTCAGCTCGCTCTGACGCCCACCCTTCTCCTTCAGCATCATCTTGACCTGCGTACGGAGATCCTTCTCCAACTGCAGCATCGTAAGCCCGTCTTCCTCCTGCCAAACACAGAAAATATACAATCTGATTGGCCGGCTGAACAGAACGTGTGGGAGTTAGAGGGCACAGGTTTTTTCCCCTGAGACTTAAGTAAAATACACACCTGATAATCCAGCAGCTGGAGTTCATCACACAGGCAAGCCACCTCTTTTCTGCATGCTTCAATACTGCTCATCAAGCGCTTCTTCAACCCCTCCTCCTCTGCGATCATCATGTCCAGCAGGTTCTGGAATCACAATCAAGATTTCACATTGATTCGGTGTCACCACTCTCTCCGGTTAATGAGAAGCGCACATGACCTGAACCGACCTTGATGTGCATGTGAACGGCGTCCGTGCGCTGACACCGCTGGTCCTCTGGGATCCCGATCTCCTCCCAGATGTCCTTCAGCTCACCAAGAGCATTGTTCAGATATGAGACAGACTCTGCAGCGTGGATCTCACTGAAATTACACACATTCAGATCTACTGAATACATGTCCTGTTATCTCAGATGCTATTTAAAGGGTCAGATAGCAGACGCAGACAGTGTATGTCTAAAGATTATAAAAAATAGTCACCATTGAGTGTTATTATGAATTAATAAATTATCAAATCAACAGCAATATTCTACTATTATACTTATTAAATTGTTCACGATGTTTATAAATAAACAGAATAATTTGTATTAATAAATTATCACTAAAACGTGCAGCATTATTGATTGCTGTCTGTGTTAAGTAATAAAATATTTTTATTTTCCAATAATAGTAGAAATATTGATTATCATTGATAAAAGGGCTTCACAATGTTTATCAATCATTTTGTATCAGTAATAAATCATTAAAAATGTGCAGCACTAATATTGATTGCGGTCTGTTATTGAATAATAAAATAATTATATTTTTCCAATAATAGCATAATTATTGTTCATCAACTAGAAAAAAACTTCACAATGTTTATAAGCAGAATAATATTTTTTATTGATAAATGTTCATTAAATATGTGCAGTGTTATTGATTCTGTCTGTGTTACGGAGCTATAAAATCATTATGTTCCAATAATAACAGAAAAGGGGATTCATGTTGTTTATAAATGAGTAGAATAATCATTTATATTAATTAATGATCACTAAAATGCAAAGCATTATTGATTGCTGTCTGTATTGAATAAAATTATTGAATTATTATGCTTCGGCAAGGTTTATAAATTAGCATATCGTTTGTATTAATAAATGACCATTGAAAATGTGCAGCATTATTAATCACTGTCTGTATTAATAAATAATAAAATCACTACATTTTCTAACAATAGCGGAATTACTGAAAGGGACGGTTTTAAATCAACAGTATTTGCATAACTTCAGGGCTAATGCTAAATAACGGTTGATTAAACCATTTGAAAATGTTTAAATTAAAGTAAAATCACTCACAAATCACGACACATCGATCATTTTAAACCTAAATACTATTTCCACTAAAGCCTAAGCATCGACGGCAACTAACTTAAAGCTAACACAGACAGAACACATTGCTCGAAATAATAATCACATACAGCTTCAAACTGTCCCTCTTACCTCTTCCTCATCCTGTCCTTCGCCGCAGATCTCCGATGAGATTTATATAATTGATAAACGCTATTTTGACACTTCTAAACTTTTATTTTACGCTTCATTCACGATCTATCCGACGCCGCCACTCCTGGCTTGAATTTTCTGACAAAAAAATTCAAACCCCGCACTGAAACGCTTCTGGCCTCTGATTGGCCGAGACCAAGCTAGACAACAACATCATGCTCGCTGATAGGCTGAAGTGCGTCATATGACACATTACAGCGCACTGATTGGCTGACATTTTAAGCCAGCTGACTGACCAGTTTAACCAGCTGTACTGAAGAATGGAATTACTTTTGAGTTCGGACGCTTTAATCAGCAGAATTGAATGTAATCAAATCGTGATTGGTTTGTTAGGGCAAATGCTGAGTTAAATAATTTCTGATACTTTTTGACAACTTTTATGATACAATTTTTATTAAATTTTAAACATGTGAAATACAATCCTGAAACTAAATTATTGATGCAATATAAATAAACGCAATAGAGTGTTTAATTAAATTCATTCAAATTGTCCCAGCCCTTTTCAAATTCTGTAACTTTTTTTACTAAGTGATTAATCTTCATCATGATGAACTCTAAGATATGGTTCTCATCAACTAGGTGATTAATCTTTGTCATATACAGGTAATCATGTGGCATCAACATAAACAATAATACAATGAAATCAATACACAAACAGGACCTCTTCTCCATAAAAGACTGGAGTGTTAAAGCTGCAAAGGACTCGTTCATTCAGAAGGATTTGTAAGTAGGCTATTTATAGATTAATTTATGGAGCTGAAGATAAAGATTCATTAATTCATTAATGGATTTGATTCATATGCTCATATAACATGTCGATGATTCATTTATACTTGGAGTTGAGGATTCATTCATTCATTCCATTGTTCATCCTGAAGCTCAGGATTATTTCATTCATTTATTTAGATAGCTGAGGATCATATTATGGTTTCTCAGCCGCTCCGGGTCATAAGCTCCTCCAGGGCTCTCTCTTTATGGTTCTCATGCAGCAGTAAAACTTCTTTAATGGTGCTCTGCTGGAAACCCATCTCACAGAACTGAGCCAGCAGAAACAGGAACTCTGAAGCCTGAGAGAAAAACAAAAAAGTATATCCACTACATCAGGTTGGTGTATTTAATTAGCTAAATGCTGATTGGATGCGTGTTTTGTACGCTGGGTGCCAACTGGTTGACTGTTTGGAGTGCTAAATGCTAATTTGAGGGGTACTTTGTGTGCTGAATGACAATTGGTTGAGTATTTGGAGCATTAAATACTGGTTTGATGGGCGTCTGGTGTGCTAGATGCCGATTGGTTGAGTGTTTGGAGCATTAAAGACTGGTTTGATGGGCGTCTGGTGTGCTAGATGCCGATTGGTTGAGTGTTTGGAGCATTAAATACTGGTTTAAGGGGTGTTTTGCACACTGGATGCCAAATGGTTGGGTGTTTAGAGCACTATATGCTGATTTGAGGGGTGTTTTGTGCCTTGGATGCTGATTGGTTGAGTGTTTGGAGCACTAAATACTGGTTTGAGGGGTGTTTTGTGTGCTGGATGCCGATTGGTTGAGTGTTTGGAGCACTATATGGTCATTCGAGGGGTATTTTTTCCAGGTCTCACTTTGCTCTCACAGTTCTGGAACATCTCCAAAGCTTCTTCCACCTGAGTCTTCTCATAACCCAGCCGACAGAGACTATCACATGAAGTCAGGTACCTCAAAATCTGGAGGAAATCAATAGGGAATCAGATACAGAATGTGTATTTTTATACTATGTGCTTTTGCATGCAGTGTGTGTGTGTGTGTGTGTGTTACCTGATCAGGGCTCTTGGGTCCTGTCCTCTGCAGTGCTAGTATGGCAGTGCGCAGTGTGTATCCTTGTTGTGTAACGGCTTCAAGAAGATCCCTTTCTTCTTGACTCAAAGCACACAGCAAGTCTACTGGAGCGTCCTTCAGCCCTGCAGACGTCCGCGGACGCACATCCTAAAACACACCGGTAATAAAAAAATCAGCTCAACAATAATCCTAAATAAGATTTACAGATCTGCAGCATGTGTATATTACATGTGAGGCGGGTTGAGGCCTGGCTGAGGGTGTGTATATTACATGTGATGAGGTGTGTATAGATGAGGTGTGTATACTACATGTGATGAGGTGTGTATAGATGAGGTGTGTATACTACATGTGATGAGGTGTGTATATTACATGTGAGGCGGGTTGAGGCCTGGCTGAGGGTGTGTATATTACATGTGATGAGGTGTGTATAGATGAGGTGTGTATATTACATGTGAGGCGGGTTGAGGCCTGGCTGAGGGCAGCTGTCCTGCAGACGAGGGTCGCGGCTGTAAGAGTGTGTGTGAGTTCCTCCGCCCGCTGGTTCTCGTAACGGCAGGTTTTCTGCGGGGCTCTCTGGAGCTGTGAGGACGGCCCTGCGGTGTCTGGCTGAGGGAAAGCGGGACAGGCTTCCGTATATCTTTTAGAGAGGAGGCAGAGCTCGGTCGGGCCCTCTGGGGTGTGCAGGACGGGGCGGGGCGAGGGCTGGAGCCTCTCTGGGTCTGACGAACTGAACATCGCAGGCACTGTGAGCCGGAGCTCTTCGGTCTTTCTTTGCTACAAGCATCATCTTCCTCAGTAGACGAGCCCTCGTCATCTTCACCGTAGCCATCCTCGCAGTCGGTGTCGGCGATGAGGAACTGGACCGTCCGCAGGGGGCGGAGCTTACGCGAGTCGGCAGCGCTGAGGCTTAGGCTGCGGGAACGTGGGCCCAGTTCCCAGAACTCTGCGCTTCTGAGGCGCACCAAGCGGCGCTCCTGCGGGCTGCTGAACATCAGACAATATGGTGGGCAAGTGGGGGACACACTCGGGGGCGCTTTATTGGCCTTCCTGTTCTTCCGCTGCTGTTCTTCCAATATAGCCATGATCCGTTTCTCCAGAGAGAATGAATACTGTCGAACAGGACAACATGTGAGCATTAAGAGAAAGAAGATCCTACAGATTGTACAATATTAGTTGTGAGTTTATTGTTGCATTTTTACGTTTGTATCACGCAGTATTTGAGCACAATCTGGGATCTTTATTTCTGGAGCTGCAACCGGCTCTTTCTGACCCAAATGTATCTCCATAGAGTCCAGTGCAACTTTAAATGGTACCTCATCCAGACTAGACATTCTGCTGACATGAACAAACAGTTTAGGCAAGTTAATAATGTTTATGTTAATCAGTATCTCAGTCAGTATAGCTGAGGCACATTTTTAAGACATAGGCAGTTTAGGCACATTTCCATGAATATGATACACACGGTGTCCTATGACTTTATAGTATAAAGATCCTGTTTTTCCATGAATACAATTAAAAACATACAATATCATAATACCAGTGTTGGGTTTGTTACTCTAAAACATAATTAAATACTAGCTACACCTTCAACAGTGTAATTAGATTACTGTACTAATTTATCTCTCTAAAATTTATTGCATTACTTATTATTAATTATTTTCTAAATCCCGTAACAACCTTAAACAGTTGAACAATACAAGGACAGACATTAAATTATAAATTATTCTTGAACTGACCATTATAATATAAAGGAAAATGTTACATTAAAAACACATTTAGACATTAAAATTAGATGTTAAATACACTATTGTATTATATAGAATTGCTCTAGAATATATTTATTTAACACATTTACATCAGAGGTTATTAATACAATTATAGAAAAATTAAGAGCAATCCCTTACTTTACTTTTTCAAAAGGAAAGTAATTAAATTACAGTAATTATTCAGTAATGCATTACACCCAACACTGAATACTAATAATATGAATCTCACTTCACCTTATTGTAGTAAAAACCTTTAAATTAGAAACTAAAAATGAAGATTTTGCTGCGAAATAATATTGTGGATAATGTAATTTTAATAAACACTTTTTATTAACTAATTCAAATGACAAACCTTTTAACTTTGATATAATCTTAATATTTAGAATGAAATAATGTGAGATTTTGCTGTGTAATAGTAATAATATGATGCTCAATCACTGGTGTAAAACTTAATCATGTATTATTTTATTTAAAATATTTAATATAATCATAATATTTATACATTACAACATTTGCATGGAACCAAGTAAACTGTAAATTGGTATATCTTAGCATTGATTACAGGACATTAAATGAAATTGTCTTACCTGCAGTTTATGGTTCTGTCTGTGAGTTGAAGGATGTGTGTGTGTGTGTGTGTCGTATGTTCCTCGTTGTCAGATTTAACTAATCAGGTTCACGTGTGCATAATAACAGAAGCATCATGTCCCCTGGTGAACTCACACAGGCTTAAACACCGACTCACACAATAATCCTTCATAACCTGTCGGGACAAACTTACGTCATCATCATAATCATGTTCCTTTCCATTTCTCACAAGATGATAAGGTGCTAAAGATGCTTAAGAGGTTCAATTCCTAGAATACTCAGATATATACCACGAACTGTGGTGCTGTTTTGTTTATGTACGGCAATATGTTATGAGATGTGAGAAGATTGTCAGTGCGTTATTGTTATTGTGTTGTTTATTCGCCGTGAACCTGAAAAAGGCATCTGGAGATTACACACACTTTATGAGCTTGAAGTGCTGGGCCATATTACATAAACAGGGGTGATTTATGTGGTGTGTGCCCTCTAGTGGGCCTAAACTAAAACAGCAGGATTTTTGTTTCTGACCTAAAGTCTAAAGTAAGTCAAATTACGCTACATTAAAAAAACAAACAAAAAAAACATTGATTTATGTTTATTAAAGATAATACATTTTTATAAAAGTACTATAAAACTTTAAAAAAGCAGCATTATTTTTTCGATGACTTTTCTATTTTTGTCTTAACAATAAAAAGCTTGCATTCACAAAAGTCATTTCTAGCCTAAGAATTACTTTGGAAGTGAGCTTGAAACTAAAAAAAAAAAAAAAAAAAAAAAGGTGTAAAGAAATGACATTTTTAACATTTTATTGGATTTCATGGCTTCTGGACACAACCTGTGACATATTGCTTGTCTCTTTTTATCATAAAATGTTTCATTAGCATACACTAAAACGATAAACTCAAAATGTTCTTCCGCAAAAAACACGGTTTTGTTTTTTTAACCGTTAAAGTGCTAAAAGTTACAAACCGTACCTTTAACATCACTGAACCATATACAATAATTTACATCAACAAAACTTTTTTTTTTTTTACGGGTTAATAAATAAAGGTAGAAATAGCTCTAAGGAAACAATTGCAGGTTATAACTTTTTACAGTGTAGGAGCACTGTACACAACGAACGCAAGAGAGTAGTGTTTCTATAAAAACACACAAACAAGTCTGGTTTAAAAACATATTCATAGTTTTATTATGAGCAGTTAACTCAGTAATGTAGAGCTAAATACCATGAGATATGCAGTTGTAGGTAAAAAGCAGTTCTGTGAAATCATCACTGGCAAATAAACATTTGTAAATAACAGTAAATACATGATTTCAGTGAAATGATGTGAATAAAACTGATGAAATGGTGGTGGACGAGGAAAAACACACTCGCACACGTTCTCCCGGTTACAGACATCTGCTGATACTTTCACTCTCTCGCTCAAGTTCTTCCTGTGACACAGAATTGTGCCCGTAATGCTAAAATGAATTTAAACTACACTCAAATTATTATATACAAATATAAATCAATACAACATATTTCTACGGCGTGACCCGCAAACATTTAGCGTGACACACACCGAAATATCTCTTTCTCACACACACACACAACATTGTTTCTCACTAATGCTTTGGAAATGGAAGACAGGAGCAAACCAATGTTCCCGCCCTACTTTGTGATTGACAGAGACTCTATCCAATGACATCACACGAACCGTTTCTCATGCACTATCAATCATAAAAATCCCTTTCTGGCAATCCCTTTCTTTCAACCTGAATATGTTAATGAAATAAAAATAAAAACAGGGAACCGTGACAATATCTGCATCCCAATTTGCATACCGTCCATGCAATAAAGATTAATAAAAATAATCTCGTAAAAATGCCTGTGTGAAATACTCTTTCTGTGGACGCCTTATTACCCATAATCCACTTGTGCGTAAGAGGATTGAGGGATTGTAACAGTTCATTAACTTTTTTTGTTGTAATAGTGAAAAATGATACATCCAAAGGCCAAAGTTGCCACAGCAGTTTTAAATAAATCTAAAAGTAATAATACAGTTAGCTAGATGTTAACACTTTCATACAAACAATGCATTCATTTGATATATATTGCAATACTAGCACACTACATACTCAAGAAAGAGTATATACTTTCCAATCACCACTGAAGTACACACCTGTAGTATGCAGTAGAAGCAAGCAAACTGGGATGCTTCACTCTAATGTCCATCTCTACATTGCCATTGCCTTAAACACACTCACGCATCAAAATAACACTATAACAAGGACAAAATGCTGAAGAATGTGCCGTCCCTGGTTCAAACTAATGATTCACAACACACAATCAAATATCCTCACATATGAGGCTGGGGGGTCTGATCCCAGAGCTCGCATTCTCATCAATTATGTGCCGAACAGAAACGGGAAGAGAAAGAATAACTGCATGCTGAGAATATCAAGTGCGTTAAATATATTTAAAATACTGTAACAAATGTTAACACTTACTTTTAATGATTGCACATACATACGTATAGCGATATTCGGTTCGTAATTCTGTACGGTCAGGGTTAGATTAATCCAGATATGTCTCAAAAGCAGTTCAGAGCCTTTTCTGCAAGTGTGAACGCTACGATCTGAATCTGGAGTGACTCTAGTTTGATTGCAGCGCGTTTGGTGCCAATCTCTGTGATTGGAAATGTATGTACCAATGCTCTTATGTACTTTTGAGAGCCAAAGTACTACTAAAGAACCAAACTGCATTTGTTTTAGGTACATAAGGACACTTTCTTTATGAGGGAGAGTATTAATATCTGCTCTTTGACTATGTAAAATGCAAAAATATTGTTTTGTTCTGTGTGGTTCAGAGTGTTTAGTCTTTGGTAAGCTTTACAGTGCTCTTGTGGTAGAAAAATATCCAATCTGTACTCTCGAACGAATCTGTATGATATATCAGGATCTGATAAAAACATTTGATTGAAATGACTGATTAAACAATGTTTTTCTCTTTCCATTAATCTCTCTCTCTCTATATATATATACACATACATAGACACATAAAGTAAGGCATGTTAGACTAAATTTCATTCATTCAGTGACCTAATGGAGGACCCTTATTTAAGGTCTCCTTACACAAACTCCAATATGTGATGATTACATAATAGTTATCCAATAGTTTCATGAGTTAGTGGAATCATAAATCATAATGCAGCTGATGTTGGATCAGTGGTTTTCTGCTGATATACACGAGTCCCTACAGCAGAATGAAAAGCATAACTAAACACACTGGCGGAAAACCCACAACACGCTCACGCATACACACACGTCATGCAGTTTCACTTTGTTTATAAAAGCAGCTCTATAAATGTGCCATTATCTGTGGAGTTAAACATGACTTCACTTTGTCACTTTTCATCCTGTAAACGGTTTGATCGAACTCTCTGCATGGTATTGCATGGTATTAAAAGTAAAGCAAACCCAAACACATTCACTAACAGAGTCAGATGATATGGTTTCCTCAAATAAAATTACATGTGAACACGTCCAAGCCTCATTGATCAGATAAGCACGCCCTGTGGCTGCTGCAGGATCTTGATCACTCTGCTGAGAGATTCGGTGGTGGCGAAGGCCAGGTACTGACAGCACAACCAGTCCTCCAGACTCACGCCACAGCCCGAGTCCAAAGAACGCTCGGCGAACTTGATCATCATAAGCGTTCGCTTCAGGTCTAGCCAGTTCTGCAGGACGGTGTGGCGCTGGACTGTCCCGGCAGGAGGGTTCAGCGAATTAAACAGATCCTCTCGCGGGCCCCACAGCAGACACTGCAAACATGCCCGGGCGTCCCCCATCTGGATGCGCTCAGAAGGGTTGGGGTTGAGCAGTAACGTGGCGAGCTGCTGAAGACCGTTAGAGTAGAGAGAGCGCAGTGGGATCTGGGGCAAGTCAGAGCTGCAGTACTCCCTCTCTTTTAGCGCCGGACTTTCCTCGAACGGATTGGGTCGATGCAGCATCTCGTAGATCAGTATGCCGGTCTGGAATTCATCGCACTTGCGGTACTGCGTGGCAGTGAGGAGCTCTGGTGCGAGACGGGACTGGTCTCGGAGCGAAGCGGGTTCCAGCACCACGTTCTTGAGTTTAGCCTGAGAGAAGTTGCTGATGATGAGGCGGGCGGGGCAAGCGGAAGCCGCAGTGGAGGAAGACCCGGACGCCGTGTTGTTGTTCGGTTCCAGCAGCTCCAGGTTCCAAGGGTTCCCGGGCTGACAGTGCACCAGGAGGAGGTTCTCGAGGCGTAGGTCGCAGTGCGTGACATGGTAGGGTTTCATGTGCTCGAGTCCCGCACACAACTGCAGCAGGAGCAGACACACCTGCCGTTCGTACAGCTCAGGGCTTCGTGTGTGTCGCTCCACGCCCTCGCGGACGAAATCCGCCACCGTCTGGAACGGCACCTCGCGAGTGATCACCACGACACGGCTGCAGAGTTTCCCGCCCGGTCCTGCCGCATCTCTCTCGTCCTCCTTTCCTTTTCCCTCTTCTCCTCCTTCCGTACCGCCTCGCTCATCTTCTCTATCCTCCTCTCGCTCCCAAGGAAGCAGGCGGGCCGGAACATCTGCCAGGAAGTGCCCACAGTCCTGCTGGATGTTGAAGTGCACAGCGATACTCTGCCGGACTGCCAGGCTGTGAAAAAACTGCTGCTGAGTCTCCTTCACCACACCCCGACAGATCTGAGATCAGACAGAAAGAGAAAATTAATCTCTACATACACATGCAAATCTCCATAGGCAACATTATAAGGTATCAAAGGAAAACTGCCAAGACAAAAGTTTCAAAACTCAGAGTACTTGCCCATCTTCTATGGTTTATAAGCCGTTCGATTCTCTATGTAAGCAACGGTAATGGCAATTAACGATAATAGGATAATTAGCATAAATAGCAGGATAATTAGTGGCTTGCTAAGATAGATAATTTATTTTGGACAAAAAGCAACAAATGTATCCATCGCAGATCATTTCATAATGCACTGGGACGAACTATGTGCTGTTTTTTTATGCTGCTTAAAGTATCGATCCATTAGCTAAGCAACATGAGCACATCAGACTCAATCAACTGTTAGTCAAATCACTCTTGCTGTTCTTGTAAGAAGCAATGTTTGTGAGCTGCACAAGTGGCCATTACTTGACTTTCCTGCCTTAAACGATTAGTCCACTTCAAAATTTAAATTCTGTCATCATTTACTCACCCTCAAGTAACAGTTGATGGACCCCATTGACTTAGCAATTTTTTTCCTACTATAGATATTAATGGGGTCCATCAACTGTCTGGTGACCGACAGTCTTCAAAATATCTTCTTTTGTGTTCAGCAGTAGAAAGAAATTCACACAGGTTTGAAACAACTTGAGGGTGAGTAAATGATGACAGAATTTTCATTCTGAAGTGAACTATTCCTTTAAAAGATCATACCACAGTAAATATGTATAAGACTGAGCTTTCACCTTGACGGCGTAGTTCACCAGAGGTTCTCTGGCGAAAGATGCTGTGTAGTACACGGCGTCTCCTGCCTCGCAGCAGGGTTTCCCCGCAGTCAGCCGGAAGTGAGACCAGCTGTCCGTCCCGAAGCGCAGATGATCTTTTTGTCCAGCCATGAATCGATCTTCACATCTGGTTGCCAACTTACGAAGGGTGTCCGTGTGCAGTCCTCGGATCCTCCCGACCACTTCCTCCCAGCTCTCCATGCCTCTGTACGGCACCTGTTTCTGGCCTTTAGCGGGTCTCCCCGCCCCTTGTGTCCGGGCCGTCAGACTCTCTGTGCTGCGGTAGCCCCGCCGGTCACATCCCTGCATGGAGCTGCTGTTGGTCAGGCAAGACAGGCTCCGCCCACCCACGGGACGCTCCAGGGAGTCTCCGGATTCGTCGGGATGTCGTGCCTCCGAGCTGAGTGAGGAGCTCTGACTGGTCGTGTCCCATGTGGACTCGAGATCGTACAGCGGATTGGCGACGCTCAGACTGGTCCCGCCTGGTCTGGCCTCTCCTTTGGGTCGCTGGGCAGAGAGTTCTCTACCTAGAGCGGATGGCTCTGTTTGAGCACGTGGGACTGACTTTTTGGGCAGGGGAGGTGGTGTGGATTTAGTCGTGGGTTCGGTGACCTCTGGGTCGGAGGTTAACGTGTCATCAGATGCTTTAGGATGTCTGGGATGTTTCACAGGGATCATGTTGGCCCTGGACTGACCTGTAGAGCGAGAGATGAGGATTCTCAGTGTCATTTGAGAGGAATATCAAAAGAAAATGTGATCATTTTTTAATCCTTCTGAACAACAAAGCTTAACTGGTGCACTATTGGATTTCCTTTAAAAGCTGGTAACATTGTCTAACCTTGATCCTGCCATTACATGTTCCCTTTTACCATATCTCTATCTGCTGGATGAACAGTCTTAAATCGTTTCACACACGCTCCATCCGCAGGGACGTGGGATACGAGTTAGGAATTATTTAACAGCGTGAAACCTCATCTAACATTCTTCACTAATCTGCTTTAATCTCCCAATAATCAGACTGGGGCTTCCTCTGAGGCCCTTTCACCAGGACAGGGATTTTTGTAGGTCATGTCTATAAAACGATCAAAGAGTCAGTGGTACGAAATTAGAGGCAGCACTTTAACCCCTTGGAGACCTGTTCTGCTATGCAGTTCAGAGGTTCATCAGCTCAGCAATGCTATATTGTGAGATAATATCAGGTCAACTCTGCAAAATAATAATGAGCGAAGGAAGTAGCCATCAGCAACCAAACTCTCTCGGGAAAGCTGAAAATGCATGATTTTTTTCTCATATACTGTGTGATGCCATACAGCTCCATTTAGACATACTTGGTCTCATAATCTAACAGTCACTCAGAGCTGTGACCATTAAAGTCCCAAAAAAACGAAATCCCTGATTTCCACACAGTGAATACTGCCATATAACTGCATCTTGTCACATAACTTCTTCATTGAACCTCACGTGTGTAAAATCATTACATATACAACCAGTATTTTGTGAAAAAATAAAATAAATTTGAGGTTATTTTCAGGGTATTATAAATTTAAATTTTGTTGTAACGGTTAATTTCAGGATTTATCTTTTCCTATTCTAACAGTATATTATTATATCTTTATGTCAGGTTACATGCATTAATATGTTCTGTACATTATAACGTTTTAATGTCTGAAGCATTTTAATTCTAGATCTTCTAGGAGCTTTATTGTAAAAACAACAACAGGAAAAACAGTATTGAACTATATTCATATCAGTGGTCAGCCATACCATAAATAATAATTATAGATTATGCCATGCCATCCAAAGGTTTGAGACCACAATGAAAACTGAAATGAAAATATAATTCAAAATCATAAATGAACAAATGTGTTAGAATTTTACAACATTTTAAAACAAAGAAATAAAAAGACAAAATAAGAAATATTTAAGATTTCACACTATTTCTAGGACATATAAAATAATGTTTTATGTTGTAATTTACTTTTCGTGCAAGCAAAACTACATAAAATACACTGAGGTACAATTCATGCAAATAAAACTAAAACAGAAAGAGACAAAACCATACCTTCTATTACCGCTCAAACTTCAGAAAAAACTCAATCAGCTAAATTACTTCAGATTGAGAGAGTGATCTTGTTTATGAGTCTAGAAATGCTCTTGCACATGCTGCTACCATGACAACCTAAATATATCGACGTGAGCCGGCAAAATCAGGTCAGAACCTCCAGCCGCTGGCCCAAATAAATGGACAGAGCACACAAAGTGACCCATCAAATGTGTGTATGTGTGTTTGACTTACCCAGGTTGGTGTACGTGGCCCTGCAGCTGCTGGACGCAGGAGAGTGTGAGATGGTGTGAGCGAATCCCTCTTCCTCTCGCTCTGCCTGGCTGCCGCTGTTTGAGGTGGGCGACGCTGGGGGCGGACAGGAGGCAGGAGGCTCACGCAGGGGCGACAGCTCCAGCTTAGCAGGAAGAGAGGTGCCTGATGAGATCCCAGTATTCTGAACAGGAAGCTGACTGAATGAAAGATACAAACAATGATTGAGATTTGAGAATTATTCCAGCCTAAAGATTTCTTACCTAAAGAGCAAGAATTTAGAAATTGAAGATGCAGTAATTCTACAAAGCTAATTTTGGAACTACCTCTTTTTTGAAAGGGATAGTCCATAAAAAAGAAAATTCTGTCATTATTTACTCATCATATGAGTATCATATGGCTGCATAAGACTTTGTACAAGTCGGATGGACCACTTTTATGATGGTGCTATTGCACCTTTTTATAAGCTTGAAAGAGTAAGTCAGTCTACTTGCTGAAAAAATAAAGTCATGCGGTTATGGAACGACATGAGAGTGAGTAAATGAGATGAATAATGAATAATTGTGAGAGTGCTTTAGTTCAAGACTTAATTTTAATTAGCATGATGGCATCCATCTATACTTGACTAATCAAACACAAAATAGATTCCAAAGCACCATCCCTCCTGTATCCCAGTGCCAACCTTACTCTCCTAAATAACCGGTCCAGGAACGCTAAATGGAAGGAATCTTCTGCCGGCAGAGCATGTCTGGACATATAAAAACATTCTGTTCCATTAAAGTATGACACCCTCAAAAATCTATAATACGTAAAGGTGTTCTTTTGGAAAAATAAAGATAACATTCCTAATGCTTCTATTGAAACACCAGTGCAAAAATGTGTTGTAAACACACAAGGGAAGATATCACCACAAAAAAGTGTTTTTCTTCAACTGATAGAGTATCTGGGTGTCTCAGTGTTTGAACTTGTTAAAAGAACCTGAATCAACGCGTCTGAACTATCTCTTTCTCTTACTAAGGGCAGATAACGCTCTGCAAACACTCGCTCACACACACCAACTGAAACAAGCACCCAGCTAAGAGCTTCAGTAAAGTGTTCGTCTGTTTAAAATAATTTGAGGAAGTAATGCTTACCCACCATATTGGCTCACACAGTCACCCATTTGATAAGGTCAAAGACAAAAGTTAAAATCAGAAGCAGGAATTCCTTGCTTTCAAATACTTAATAGACAAAACTCTCTTGGATTCGGTTTTTCTTATTCCTCCTCCCTCTGCTGTAACATTCGGTATGAATATTTCCCTTACATGATTAACCCTTAACAGACATCTACCTGTGGTTGTTCATCAGCTCACAATTGTGACATATCAGGATCAAAGTCCTTTGCTTTCGCAGATCACACACACAGGTATGACTAAAATAACAGGAAGTGGTTTATATAGTTAGGAAATCACCTAGTTACTTTTTTTACTACTACTAAGAGGAAAAATAATAATTAAATATGACCTGAATGCAGAATAATTAGAAATCAAAACTTACAATTAAGCTACAATTCCAATTAAATGGGGTAAAAAAAAATTAATGTATTTTAAGTTCTTAAGTTAAACATTTCTCTTTCTTTCTATTTTTATTTATGTTAGGTTTAGCAAAGTAGCCTGCTAAGCTAACATACCCTAATCTCAAAAACTTTTTTGCATTTCATCAAAAGAGACAATAGGGGGGATTGACAGTGAATGATGGCTTACTTCATGACTTTGCTAATGAGAAGACTGGCTCTGCTTTTGGGTGGAGTCGACAGATTGGAAGCTGCACCTTCTGCTGTGATACCCTCTTTGTGCTCCTCAACTCGAAGCTCCGCCTCCTCTCCACCTGTGACGCTTTCTGATTTGTAGGTGAATATGATCGTGGGTTTCTGGTGAGGGTCATCTGTCTTGGACTCTGAAAACCAGTGCTGTCTCTGTAGAGGTGGAGGAGGCAGTACGGTGATGACAGTCCCATCCAATCCCAACAACTTCCCTTTTTCCTTCTCTCTCTCCATTTTCTCTTTCTGTTCATCCTCGTCTTTCCGTCGGCGGAAGAAACTCTTGAAGGATATCCAGCGCTTGGGCTTGTTTCCGTCAGTCGGACGCCTGCCCTCCGCACCCGGACTGGTCTCTCCTTCATTAGATTTGGCCCCAGCTGGTCTGGTCCAGTTGCTGAAGTGCCTTTGGAGCAGGTTGCTTGAGTGGTAAGGAGAGGAGCTAGACCGGGCTGGGGGAAACGGGGCACAAGGTTCAGATTTGGGGCTTGTGGGCGGTACAGCAGCTGAGGCACTCTGAGATTTGGGAAGGAGTTTATGTGGTGTGTCTCTGTGAGGTTCTGCAGAACAGTGGAGTGATTTAGGTCGGTTAAGAGTATCTCTGGAAGCATCCGGTGGCAGCGAGTAAAGCTCCTCAGCACTGCAGGTCTTACTCTGGCCAGCAGGGGAGTCTGGAGGAGAAGGTGGCGGCTGAATGGAGGCCACAATCTGAGACAGAACAGCACTTGCCTTCTCTCTCTGACCTGAACTTCCACTTGGCGTGACCTGGTTATCTCTGCTGCCCTCTGGCAGTTGCTCACTCCTGGGGTTATGAACACGATCCAGGCTGCTGTGGACCAAAACAGCTGGTTTAGGGCTTAGGCAACCAGAAGGGAGGACCGAGACACCTGTCGTAGTCCTGGATTTACCATTGTTTACAGTTTGCCCAAATACAGTTGTGGTCCTCAGTTCCCCAGTAACCGTTACATCTGTTGTGTGCTTCAATTGAGGAGGAGTCTGCTCAGATGGAGAGAGCTGGGAACTTTCAGAAGATCCAATCTCCTCATATGTGTGGCTGGCCACTCGCTCTCCGGCCCTAGGCTTGGAATGCGGCAGCTCACCGTTGAGCCCCAGGAAACTCTTGTAAACAGCCAGGTTATCATAAGCACTGGGATTAATTACTATGGGAACCTTCACTGCTTTTTTTGAGCTGCGTGCATATGCAGGCTCGTCACGGATGATGATGGGAAATGGGGGCATGCCGGCATTGTTGTAGCTGTTGAATTTGATCTCGGACAAGTTGGGCGTTTTATTCGGGACCGTACGGGCAGAGCCGAAGCCTGCAGTTGGAGATGTGGGAGCTGATTTGTGATTAATGAGTCTCTGAGCGGCACCGCCGCATGTTAAATCAACTTTAGGGATCTTCTGTCGAGGGCTGGTGCAGGATGTCCACACTTCTTGGTAACGGATGCTGCCGGGTTTTGTGCGGAAACCACTTGGGCCTGCAGAGGCAGCACCTGTAGGAGATTGAGGCATCAATGGAGATAATGAAATGAAGGGAGATGCCACAGGTGATACAGGAGATCTGGGGAACTGAGGGGAGGTGGGTGAGACAGGACAGGGGTCAGCAGAGGGGCAGAGCGCAACATTGTGCCCACTTGACTTTGGAGTGCTTTCATTTGAGTGACTGTGATCATCTTTAGTGGCCATAGAGGCAGAGACATCCACCACCGTATAGGGCTTACATATAGGAGCCTTCTCAAGATTCACTACTCGATAAGGCTTGGCCTGCTCCTCAGTTGGGCTGAAGCTGATTGTGATTGGCTGGCCTGGAAGAGCTTGAGGGAGAGCCCCACCCTCCCTTTGATTGTCAATTTGTTCTTCCAGTCGGATGGCTAGAACAGCTTTATGAGTTTCACTGGATTTAGGCGAACTCAGTCCTCTGGCTGAAGGTTCTTTACTAGGTGTGAAAGGAAGACCATTTCTCTGGTCACCAGTGGCCCTACTGCTGCCAGCGCAGGATTCTTCGGGCAGGGAAGTCAAGGACTCGGGTGAGGTGGTGGACTCAGAAGTGGACAGAAAGCCACCACCCTGGTGATCAGAGGCATATCCCAGAAGAGCAGACGCTCCCTTTGAGTCAACAGATGGGTATCCATTGAGAATCTCATCATAACTGTCATCATAATCCACTGCACAGAACCGTTGCAGTGAACGGTTACGTAGAGGCACTGTATTCCACTTCTTTCCTACAGCAAAGTGAACCGGGGATAGCGTGGCTGCACGGAAATTGGCAAAACGAGGTTGACCCCGCATTCGTATCCCCATTGCTAGCAACTCCTCGTCGCTTTCATCCCAACTGTCATGCTCTCCATCATCATCACTACTCTCATCCTCCTCATCGTCACCATCACTAGAGTATTCTGGATAACAAAAACGTCCTCCCTCAGAGCTGATGACCTCTGCACTGTCACTGAGGGAAACACGTTTTATTGCTCCTCTACCACTACTCCCAGCATGGAGACAGCGTGACGGTGTAAGGCCCCTCTCTAATGAGCGCCGGTATGAACTGCAGATCCGCCCAAAAAAGTCATCTCTACTTGAGCTTGGAGAAGATCCCAGACCAGCAATTTCTTTCAGCACATCCGTCAAGCCATTGTTATTCCGGCTGCTAGTTGGCAGTGGGGAGATTGCACCATATGCCTCTGTCTGCCCAACCAAATCCTCCCCTTGATTGTTGTTTATTCCTGCAGGTCTCTGGCTATTCAGGCTGTTGTTGTTCCACAGAGTGAAAGGTGAGCTCTTAGTGACCTGTGCTCCCTCTGCATACCTTGGCACATTTCCCTCAAAGTCCAGACCTGGCGGAGAGCATGGCAGCATCATGGTTGGCTTTACTGCAATCGTAGGTTTCTTGGCGACAGGTGGGCGAACCTGCCCTGCACGGGATGAGGATATGCTCCTCTGGCTGTTAGTGAGTTTGGCATTGACGTTCGTCTTGCTCTCATTGGTGGCATTGGCTTGCTCTGGAGGCTGGTGTAGGCTCTTAGGCTTAAAGCAGTTTTTGCACTCTCCTGGTTTCCATACATGTTCAGTGAAGGTGTTGCATGCAGACATGTCTGCAGGGCAATGCTGCAGGGTCAGTGAACAGGAAATCCCTCCATCACACACACAAACTGCAGGCTGAACTTCACACCCACACACAGTTTACAAACTGTGCTGTCAGTACCTGCAAAAAAAAGAATAAGAGAGTCAGCCAGGGTAACAAATGTAATCACTGGTTTCATCTCACATATAGGCTGCTGAATGAGGCAGTCATTACACTTTTCCAGCAGGGGTCAGAGTTTTATTCTTAACATGAATTTCTAGTGTCTCTCTATTACACACATACACAAACACAGGCTGCCAGACTCTCACAGCTCTATTTTTGGATCACAACGCAGAGCTGAGCAGTTGCAGGTAAACATCATGACTTGTGACATACTGACACCACATACAGTCAAATTTGTACTTTAACTGTAATCCCGAATAAACCCTGCCCCTACCATTTGCAGACACATTTGTTGCGTGTTTTAAGATTTTAAGAGATAGCCTGTCTTATTTGTGAACTTTCTTTTTTTTTTTTGCAAGTGAGACTCATTCTAAAGTTAGTCAGGTTTTACTATACGAGGACCTTCTCAGAAATCTGGACCTCAAAAGTAATGAAATTATGCTGGTTGTAATTGTGTCCTATTTCTCCCAACATTTGAAACGCTTCTAAAAATTCACCAAACCCAATACACAAATATTTTTATTACATGTGGAATGACCTACTCAATCATACATTCATATGCATTACAGTCAGGAACATAAATAAGAAAGATGAGTGCTGGCAGGGTTTTACAAACTCTTCATTTGTGACCTGTTGCTGGCACTTGTTCAGGGCAAAGACTCTCAAATGAGGGTCACGATGGTCAGATCATCAGGGTTCATGTCGCCATGGAGCACACTAGACATCTAAAAACCGCAGAAGAACATGACTCAACAAAGACACAATTGATCTAACAGAGGATCTACTGTTCGTTTTCTAATATTCCAGATATAAATCATAGGCAGAACTATTCGCTGCACAATACTGAATAGGACCTTTATGGTTATGCATTTATAATACATTTAAAAGGTTAAGAAAACAATTAAGCAAAGGGCTCATAAATTACTTCACATGTAATTCTGTCTGTACCTGCCTTCTAGATGAGATTTAGCATTGGTAAATCATACTAAAACTAATCTCAGATTTACTGTTTGGAAAATGTGGGTTTGGACTTACTGAAACTAAAAAGCTATAAAATCTATAAAGCTCATTAGCTTTAAATCTATCAAAACATAATAAATATCTATTTACAGACCAGCTAATTGCATATAATCCAAATCAGGATTTAGGTATAAGAGAAACCCACTCTAATCTCTCTCTCTCTCACACACCTACACACACACACTTTGACCGGTGCAATACTGAGGGTTAACGGAGCTCCTTCCTATTGTCATGCCTGTATGAGTGAGCGAGTGTGTGTGTTTGTCTAGGGGCAAATATATTTTTGTGCTCTCTGCTAAATCCATCTGCAGAGTGCAGACTGAGAACAACATTCCATTGCACAACATCTGAGATTAATGAGAGAGAGACAGACAGAGAGAGAGACAGGAAGCAAGAGAGGGAGAGACAGAGTGTTCTCAGGAGGATGCAGCAACAGCTCGTGCGTTAATGAAGCTCTTTATGGCTTTCAGACAGATGGAGAAACATCGCTCCACCCTTCATTTCCCCCTTAGAGTTCATGTCACTTCTCCTATCTTCCTCCACTGTTCTTTTTTCAGGATTTGATGACTCAAGTCTGCACTCATAGTCATAGGCATAGCTTTATTAAAAACCAAACAAACAATACTTAACATCAAAGTTAAACATTTAAAATGAGGCAAAGAATGAAACTAATCCTGTTACTAAATATATAAAACCAAACTAAGATGCTTTAATAGTCTCATTCAAATTTGTCTCCATAGTACTGTTTGAATGGATGGAATATATTTTCTGAACCACCAACTGTTAACTGTACCCAAGAAGGTAGCACAAAAGATATAAGCTAGAAAGACTAGTCTTGGCTGGACGATGTGTGCACAGTCACACCAGATGGCCTTAGGAAAGAATCAAAAAGGCAGTGAATGGGCAGATGTGGTGTTTTTTTTAGGGATGTGTTTTGGGACAGTGCCAGGAAACATGGCACTGCTGTCTAACTGAGGAACATACTGCCACATTCACACACACACAAAAGATAAAATCAGTGTGGTTATTCATGAAATGCTCCTCCTGACAGCAAACAGGGACAATTTTGAGAAGAACCTTGAGGCTCCTGATTCTGTAGGCCAGAGCTTGAGACTCTTTGAGGTTCAAATCCCAGGAGGGTTGATAGATAAACCACTATAACTGAGCCCTCGGGCAAAGGAAAACAACACCAAGTTAATACAGGGGACAACATCTGCAAGTCACATTGAATAAAATATGACACATTTGAACAATTATATGACAAAATAGTAAAGAGTCTCTCTGTCTCGGTACAATCTGTTTGTTGTTCTCTGACTCCTTCACTGAGTCTCTCTCATGTTTCACATACCTGAGTGATGACATCACTCCAACCACTCAGATCTAAACTCCACCCTCACACACTCTCTCCAGAGCCGCCAGTGTGTGTGACGCTCAGTGACTGAGATGTGCGGGGTGTTCAGTGTGTAGGTATGATTCGATTGATCTAGAGCAGCTAGAGTTACAGATTTTAAAAGTTATAGCAGACAGCATAGATATAAAATGACAGCAGATAGAACGTATATAGAGTTAAAGCAGTAACTAGAGCAGGTATAGGGCTGGAGAAAGACTGAGCAGTTATATAGCAAAAGAAGCAAGAGCAAATGTAGAGTTAGGCCGTGTGTCCACCAAAGTGTTTTTTAGCCAGCTGAAAACGCCTAGCTGTGGGCGATTGAGAGCACTTCGTCGCCAGTGCAGCGTTTTCTCAGTTGAGACGCTTTGCTTGTTATGATACGGAATATCTGGAAGTGTTACTAGTATCTCATTTCACATATAGTTTGTTTCTGTATTGTTTCTATATAAAAATGTCAATACAATGTAAAGTATTTGCTTTGGCTCTTGTTTTAAATGATTTTGTTTCTTGTTGTCATCTGTAGCTAGACTAGAGCAATATAGTTTTACAGCAGTAACTATAGAAGGTATGGGGTTATAGAATAAGCAGTTATAGAGTAACAGAAGCTAGAGCAAATACAGCGTTACAGCAGATAGAGTAGGTATAAAATTACAGTAGATAGAGCAGATATAGGTTCATGGCAGCAAGAGTTACTCAATGTTATTGAGTTACAGTAATAACTAGAGAAGGTATAGTGTAACAGAAGCTAGAGCAGATTGTACAGTTTCAGCAGACAGAGAAGTTATACAATTAGATCAGTTACAGTAGATGTAAAATGGAGCTGGAAAGTTTTAAAGTATTCGGCATTAGTGTTCCAGAAACACCAGAAACTGTGCAAGAGAAGAAAAAAAAGTAAATAAATAAATAAATAAATCCACAGCAGTCACATAAAACTGTGTATCCTTGTGCCTTTGACACAAATACATATTCATAGGCACTACACACACAGCCAATTATGTAATCAACAGATCTAGAAAGAGAACCAAACAACTAATTATTTTTGATCCACACAACCAATGGTATTGTGTTGCATGTGAACAGCAGGATGCAAGTTCACGGTGCTAGTATAAGACTGATTGGAAATGACTCAACGCCACTGGCAGGTCTTGCTGGGTTACCATGACAACCTAAAAGCTCATGCACACAGGCCTGAAATGCAGGTTCCAAAATTACTCTACACAACTTGGAGCAAAAAATGTCTGACTTACCACAACACCCTTAAGATCCTTAAAATCATCGTTTGACCCCTTGAGCCTGAGATTCATTACATCTGCCCACATTCCAACAAACATTTGACCCAGAGATGCCCCAAACCCCCAAAAAATCCGCTTCCTGAACACAGCTGGCACCTGTCTAGAATAATCAGCACCTGAAAAAGATGATTAATCTTCATCACTGTCTGCTATGAAGGCGAACAGCGCCCATGGGCTTTTAAACAACGAATGCATGAATGGGCAACAAAGAAAGAGTCAGGGAGAAAATATTACATGATCTCCTTCATGCTCCTAAACAAATTAGCTTGGGAAACCAGAGTCTGTGGAAAGCTAAGAGGGAAAGACATTACGATAAGATCCATTATGACATTAGAAGCTCTTTACTCGGCTTGGAGTCTCTCTGCCTGCATTTTAAATGATGTTTAAATGAAACCTCTGGTAGGGTATGTTACTCAGTGACCAATGGGATCTTCAGGGTGATGTTCTTGGACAACAGAAATCATTATCCATCAGTGTAGCGTAAAGAGCCATGTGGAGTCTTTACGTTTCTTCAATCTGAACTAATGGCTGCTAGTGGATGGCTCCCTGTTGTCCGATTGAATCGATGAGTGCATATAATGCCCCACAAAGAGAAATGCATCATGGGATGTAAAGGTTTCATGCAGTGCATGTGCATTTCAAATTTCTCCTGGGGGTTTAAAATTCAAGACAGTGAAACATCCTGCCTGTTGTACAATCTAGGCATAAAAATGTGACATTAAAAATTATGCAGGAAAAAATTAAACAGATAAAAACAAACAATGGATGGCACTTGAGATGCTAATAGTGATATTTGAAGGTGCAAATTCTACCCTCAACTAGACCCTGTTTACACCTGGTTTTAAGATGCGTTTTGGTAGATCGGATCACAAGTGGACACCTCTAAATACAGGTGTAAAAAGGGTCTAAAACGTTTTGAGCTTGCCCACTTTCAGCCACTTCCAGAGGTAGTCAAAAATACCTTTGACTGGATTGCTTTTGTAGTGTAAACACTCATGTGGTTGAATGTGTTCGAACATCCACAAAAGACCACCTACTCTCTGTCTACTGATCTAATGCGTAAACATTACGGGAATGGGAAGCGAGCTAGTAAGACGGGATTTAAACTTTGTCAGTTAAAGACCCAAGTTTGGTTTGAAGATGAAAAACGTACCAAACACAATGTTCTCTCACCATTCCTGATTTCTAACACACACTCACAGCGTTCGCTGCGGTCTTGCAGCGGTCAGAGCTCCGAGCGCGACCTTATTTCGTCCATTAGATCGAATGTCCATTTGACCCTCCCCTCAAAGAAATCAGGACAGAAGTGGTTGAAAGCGAAAAAAGATACAGATTAAAATACCAGGTGTAAACGTGAATGTGTCTCCCTCGTCTACTTGTGATCTGATCGACCAAAACACATGTTAATACCAGGTGTAAACACCAACAGAGCCTGATTCTGCTTATGTTTGTCTTTTCTGGGAAAATTGTATTGATGACTCATCCTGGACTACACAGATTTTTGTCCAATCAAAACCTGCAACTAACTAGTAATAAAAAAAAAAAATGTAAATGTGGGGAGTGAACTCTAAGGGGGCTTTCACACTGGCAGTTTAGTTCGGAAGGGGGCACGGTTCGCATAAAAAAAATCGCTAATGTGAACGGACTCGGGTGCGCACTTGTTCAGGAAGTAAAGTGACCTGCGCATGCGTTGCGTTTTAGCTTATTGTGATGTATTCAGTTAAATAAAACACTTGTAAGGGATGATAGTGTTGATGATTTACCTTGGATACGAGCGAGAGTGAGCCTGCAGTGTATTCGTGCATTGTGCGTGAAATCAGGGCACCGAATTTGGAAATCCTCCGTCTCCTCAAAAGAGTCCGTTTGCAAGCAGCAGAGGGCCACCTTATGTGACACACGCACAGTAAACCTGTATTGTTCACTCAACTGCGCATAATAGCAGCGAATTAATAAAAAACACAATATTGACCCGCGTTCTGTTTTCTATCATCCGCTGTGCACGTTTGCGATGACGTAATATGCACGCAATCGCACCAGGGTTCGATAGAATCAAGTTGAGTGTGAAACCAGACCAACGCTGCGGGGCGCTCGGGCTCAGACCGCAGCAAACGAGCCCAGTGTAAAAGCTCCCTTAGAATTGAACTTATTTCAAAAGAGCAAGAAAAATCCTGTTTATATCATGTCTCCTATAACGATCACCTTTGTCCTGTAAGATTGTGTAATATAAGCAACTGCCAAGTCAATTTTCTTGTAATCTGACCTAACAATGCTTGAACGCACAGTCGCACACCTCACTGTTCTTCCGATCACAAATAAGAGGGGTGATTAGTCTGAATCCTGATAAAAAACAAAAGCATGTTTCTCATGTTTGACAGAATGGCGTGAGAAGAATATGCTCAGTCCGACTCATGCAGATTTACCATTGTGCGTGTGTGTGTGAGTGTGTGTCATCAAAGGGATGACAGATTCCCTCAGTGAGCTGAATACAGGATCAAAGCTTTACTCTAATCACAGAGTGAATAATAATGAGAAACTGATCTGCAGCGCGCACACACACACACACGTACTTGCTGGCATCCCCCGGCAGTATGCATGCAGCTTCCATATGGGAGCGTTACATAACCGACTCATCTTCACAACACAATAGATTCATCTTATTCTTTTATTCCTTCCATCGCTCCAGTCTCTCCCTCTCCCAGCAGGTGACTGATTCCGCATATGTTCGACAAACTCATGACTGAAATAATTTTAGATGAGGTTTACTAAGGAACTAAACATGTTTAATGCAACTAGGACAGGAAATTCATGAATGCGGGACAAAGATAATACGAGCATGCACACAAACAGCTGCTCCAAATCACTGAGAAGAGCAACATTATGGGTCTGTTCCAAAAACTAGTGAGCTGCGTCACTGGCATTATTTGTAGCCCTGTAAGGCAGCATCCCCATATTGAGTGATTTGGAGCTCTCTATATACACTACAGGCCCCGATACTCATGACAAAAGTTTTTTTTTGTTCTTTGCTTAGTGGTAAAAAAAGTTTGAAATACCTGAGCAGTGATATAGTACTACTGTTAGGGAAGATCCAACACCACCCACACTGCTGAGAGCGCCATTTAGATGAATATGTAAATATAAACGGTGCACTTTCCTCTCGATAAAAAAATAAAATAAACACAACAAAAATGACAGCGGTGAGAAAAAAGCAGTTAAGAAAGCATCAGATATGTGGATTTGTTTGCAAGAGCTCTGCAATACAGCACTCAAATCAGGTATAGTCACATCACGTTTATTTATTTAGCACTTAAATAGATTGAAAGAGCAAGCAGCATCAGATTTACACTCTCCACCTTAATTTGCCATGTTGAAGTAAGCCAATTTCTGTAAATGTGCAAGACTTCTGATTCATTCGCCGCTATAGAGAAATAACGAGAAGAATAAGAAAGTGCAGTAATTACGACAGTACATTTAAATAATATGGTAAGAAATATCAGTTTGCAGTATCAGGCAGCAAAATGAGCCGTTTTGTACAGCTAAAAATAAGTGGAAGCGAAATGACACAGGAAGCCAGACACATCCACTTTAAATGGCACCGCCCTCTCTTACGTTAAAAATAAGATGGATTAAACATGAAAAAAAAGAGTCAGTGTCATTTTCAATTAGAATAACTTCAATTTCTACTATAGGTACTCCAAATATGTACAAAAAAGTTGAAATTTAATTAATTGAAAACTTGACAATTTTTTATCAGTTTTCAGCATTAAATGAATTTTAAGTATTCTCCTATTTTGTCCACCGTCTTGGCTCATTCCAATGCATTTGCAAAAAACCCATCTAGACAGAATTCAAAAGAATAGAATCAAATGCAGGAGTTTCATAAACTTTTTTTTAAACCTGACAGCGTCTAAAAACAATACTTGTGGTGGGATGCAAAAAACCCCAAAGATGGTATGGTGCAACAGATAAAGTTCTCCATCTGAAAGTCTATGGTGCTTTAATACAAAAAATCTAGATAAACAAGTCAAATGCACTAATTGACTAGTGGATTGTTGGGATGACTAGTTGCATGCATTCCATGGAAGAACATCGGTCATATGGCTTTGCAAAGATAGGACAGTGAGTACATTATGATTTATTAAATTTTTTTAATTGGGTGAACATCCATTTTCTTATGCAATGCATGATGATTATTCATGTTATTCTTAAGTGCATGTTATTCATGTTAGTGCACGTAATAACCTTCTTTGCTTCTGAAAAGACCTTTCCTCTCTGCTGATTTAACCAACTCTGCAGAGGCAGAGAAAAATATTATCATCTAATAATATTATAGCCTGCCTTGTCTTGCTTCCTACCAAGGTTTCTTTCTCAAACCACTTACTTTTTCCTTGCCTCTGTGACACTGTCTTGCTCGCCGGGGATATCATGCACTATTCTTCGTAAAGCTCCTTTGGAACGATTTGCATTAAAAAAGAAAAGCGCTATGCAAACCAATTTTGAATTTAACCGAATTGCTTTTCATGATCAAATCATGATGGATTTGATCAAAGTCCCACCCTTCATTATTTCCCACTAACTATTCAGTTTGACTCGGAAATGAGTCACATTATGGATGTCGCCGTTTCTATTATGAAAATATTAAGAATGAAAGAGTGATTTTCCAGTAGGAGAGGGAGAGACTGATATCATTTCCAGCATCCTTTTGCACAGCTGCAATAACAGGCCACCCTGAGCATGGCAAGACGGAGCAGGACTGGGTGAAGTCGGATGACACAAAAGCCTTCAGGATTACAACGGGCCCCTGAGGGCCACCATGGACTGTGATCTTCCTGCACACATTAAGCCAGTCAAAGCAGCTGTCCTGAGGAAATACTGCAAGGATTCAACCACACACACACAGAGGCTTTGAACTCGGCCTGTACGTTTCATCAAGTAATCAATACCTGAACCATAACAGACCCTAAGCTTAGTCTTGCGTAGTCAAACCTTTGACTGTCGGCATAAATCCAGCTTATTCCAGCCAAGATGTGCCCTCTTAAACAGGAAGTTAATGGGCTAGTAGCCAAAAGGCCTGTTCACCTTAAAATAACTATTAGGGATGCACGATGATATCGGGACAACATCGGTATCGGCCGATAAAAGCTTAAAATGACCATCATCGGCATCGGCCGATATGAATATTTCTGCCGATGAGTCTTGCCGATAGGGTGGCGTGTTTCCTATGCGCACGTGACGACCGCGAACAAAGCATGAGCGCCAGCAACTTAAACTTAAACTCTACACGATCTGCTTTTGAAGAAAAATCATAGTATCGTGCATTCTATCAGTTCAATTCTGGCGCCTTCATCTCAGTACAACGCGACGTACATTCACATCACATCACATGTAAACGCAGAGCTAGAGTTACACTCACGGGACACTGCAATTCACAAAAGTTCATTGTTTGCATGTGCGTCAAAGTCTTGCTAGGTAAACATGTCATTCACGTGCTGATGCGCTGTTCTAACATCCGCTTTTCTGAGCGCGTACACCCGACGCTCACAGGAACTAAACCCTGTCACAGCGCCTGCATACTGGACTAATCTTTCGAGTCTTATTGCGCTGATACTGTCAAATACACCCAAGGTTTACATAAACAAAGTTGGTTATGTCTAAAGTGAAAGCAAACAGAGAAAATCTGCTTGTCAAATGCGTGTATATTAGACGCGTCGCGTTACTCGCGTGCAGTTCTTAAAGAGACAGTAATAATATTCTGCCGCTTGTCTTTAAAGAGATACTGCACCCAGAAATAAAAATTCTGTCCATCTAATGTTGTTTCAAACCTGGATTCATTTCTTTCTTGTGCTTAAATATACTATGGAAGTCACTGGAGTACAGCAACTGTTTGGTTAGCCACATTCTTCCAAATAACTTTTATAATTTCAACAGAAGAAAGAAACTTGAGAGAGTAAATGATGACAATTTAAATTTTTGGGAGAACTATCCCGTTAATGTTAATAAAACACAGAGGAAATCACTCACTGCTCTTGACTGAGAACATTAATAGAAGCTTTAATAAGCTTTTTTTGCACTTAAAAAAAATACAAATATATCGATATCGGCATCGGGCAAAATTAGTTTGAAAATATCGGCATATCGAATATCGGCCAAAATCCTATATCGTGCATCCCTAATAACTATAACTATATTGGTGTTCATGCTAATGGGGAACAACGTTCTGTTTCTTATAAGCGCACAATGCCGCATTAAATACTTGAGCTGGATTCTGATTGGCTGGATTCTTTAGCTTCTGATTGGTTGTCAATGTTTTAAATTGTTCATAAAATCATTGTGAAAGTAATTCAAATGATATGTTCCTCTGTGTTGTTATATTTGTGGTCTGGACTTCACTACTCTAATAGAAATTATTAAAACTTAATTGTTATAGGTATTATCCTTGTGTGAATGGGCCTTAAGACTACCAATATTTGTTAGATTTTTAGGGATGCACTGATATTAAAAGTCTGACCAAAACAATAAGCGGTAACCAATAACCAAGCGATTTAATTAAAATATCAAACAAAATTTTCAAAATAAATGAAACTGAAAATACAAAAAACTAAATAGTGATCGTGAATAAAAAATAAATAAAAATTGCATAAAGTGAATTTAGGCATCACAACATTATAATGTAGAGTATGAAAAATGGATGTCAATTTTGAGATCTTGCTAGAGAATATAATTGAACAACATTATTTAATTATTTTTATAAAGATTAACTTTAAGTCAGCGTTAGATGATGACAAATGTGAAAATAAGGCAATTGAGCATAAACCCGATATCTTTTTTCGAGTGACATTTTTATCAACAGGTTCATCTGAAATTGATCATGTCACAATATCAGATGAACATGCCATATTGATGCAGCGGTCTCCTATGTGATTTTTCTGTGGTTTCCCTGGATGACCATTAATGTCAAGCCCCTCGAACCGACACAAACTGCTCCAATCCGGACAGTAACCTTCCCCTCCTCCTTTCAAAGCCTGACCCTACAAACACACTCAAAGAGATGCACACTAGAACTGCATTATGAAGAAGAAACGCTGCTTCATAAATATTCAGATATGTTAGGGACATGATTTTTCTGTTTAAAGAACAAGTGAAACGTGATTCACACGCATACACAGATGTTTAAACGTCTCGCTAACCTCTGTGTGAGTGTTGATGGCATGTTCTCATGCCACAGCACATTCCAACCGTGTCTAAGACTAAACAGCCACTACAGTGATAGAAACCAGAGGAATTCAGCGCCGTCACCCACTCCAGTGTGTGTGTCTGTGTGTGAGAGAGAGAGGTCTTTGCAAGGGCATCATTTTATTTGCAGTAATTGGTTTTCGAGTGCCATTTGGCAGATTCACTGAACGCTTTTAACCATTTCTCAACCATTCGTTTGAGAACTGATGCCGATTTGATACAGAGATCAGCCGTTTTTCGGGTTCAGTGTGTGTTTGTGTGCTCACAGGATGTGGCTTTGAGAAAACAGATCTCATTCCTGCATTCCTCTGTCGCCATAATGGCCTCACTATCGGCCAATCAGCATCCAGAACCAATTATGGCATTATGACCTCAAAATCTCCCTGGAGATAAACAAAAAAGCAAGACAAAGACAACCGAGTCCATATTTTCACATGTAGGGATTTTGGGAAGTACCTCTGCTAGACATCTAAACAACGCATGCACAATTCTATATAAGGCGTCTTCCATTTGGCTGTGAGTCACCATTAGGGCTTTATAAGGCAGCAGGACTAATATTTACACTAGAGAGGTCAGAGAATGTGTGTGTTTGTGCTATAACTGTTTATATGAGCACTAACACACACACACACACCCATTAGAATAATCATTTCCTATGGGAGTAATAAGATAGGGTGGGGGTTCTGACATCACTTCCTGTTGGGGTGAGCGACAGGAATTCCCTGTGGGTTAAATGATCCTGTATAATTAACAAGCTTTAGAATACTAGCTGCTTACTGCACAGCTTTTTTTTTTTATAAATGCATTAGTATGCCATGTTATTTTACGGGTTTCATTTAACGTGTAGAGTCGAATTAGCATCTTGTAAAAATGTTGTTTTTCCAATTCTGTGTAAAAGCGTCTCGAAAAAGGAGACTAGAAATGGAGGATTACATTGTGGGATAGAGTATCTCATGAGTGTGCTCTGTTTTATTCTGCACATCATCCAGGTAATTTATGCTTACAGAAAATTGGTACACATATTGCAAAAATAAAAATGATAGTATGGTGCTATTCAGAACACAAAATGGCCAAAAAGACAAAGGCCGAAAATATGCAAGTGCACGGTCCTGCTGTACATACTAGATGAGGGTTTCTTTCGTTCCTGTAGAGGTAATAAACCTCAAGTATTCAAGGGGCAATGGAGTCACCTTAAAATGTCTGTGCCATTAAATAAGATGTTTTACTGAATCTTGGCAATAGAGAACATACAGCTGAAACAGTAAAAAAAGAAAAAAAGAGAGAGAGTTAATTTTCTGTTTCAGCCGAAACTGTTTCATTGATAGGTAACTAGAGCTATTCTGATGACGCGTTTTGACTGAATGCACTGAAATTTCGGCCGCCGAAAATTGGATTTTAATTGGCACCCCTGGTAAATAAGATCAAAAATGGCTTTAAAAAATAAATGTGCATTGTTTATCCTTTTGATCTTTTATTCAAAAAATTTGCAAAAATCTAACCTTTCATTGAAGTAAAAGAATTGAAACTGGGGGGAAAATCACATTATGAAATAAATGTTTTTCTCCAAAACACGTTGGCCACAATTATTGTCACCCCTATAATTGTTTATGAGTAAAATACACTTCCCAAAGTATATTCCCATTATAGGGATGCTCCGATCATCACATTTTATGACTCGATCGGTACTCACTCAACTTGGCCGATCTCACAAACCGATCACAATTTGATGACGTCAAAACGTGAGGAGGTAGCCTATATGATGCGTGGGGAATTAAATGATTTGGCAGTCATGTCATCGCCGGTGTGGAATTAGGCTGCTATGATGTGTCGAGAAACAATGAAAAATTTTTGCTATTTGCCGTGTATGTTTCAAAGGAATCTCACATGGAGGATCATTGTCCTCCAGAGAGAGCGCCTTTTTGAAGAGTACGCTCGCTCAGTCCACAGCGCCACTCGCTCAGAACGCCCGCAGTGACATGCTGGTTAGAAAATATGTTAAGTAAGTTGGGCTGCCCGTGCACGACTAAAGTTTTTTTCTAGTCGACTAGTAGTAGTTCATTTAAGCCATTAGTCTAATCGCATATCTATATTAATTTAATTAAATATATATATGGGAGAAAATATTAAACCATAATGAGCGTCATCATAATAGGCTATATTGCCTATATTCCGCATATCAAGCGCATGCATAAAGCTTGCCACAAAGAACCGGCAAAAGTAATGTTTATGCAGCATAATACATTTTAATTGTTTATTAATAAACTGCAACGATACTGTTGGCGATGTTGACGCCATCTTCGCATAGTGAACGCGCTTATAGAGAGAAATGCACACTTCATACGGATTAGCCTGAGCCAGCGGTTCTCAAAGTGTGGGGCGCGCCCCACTGGTGGGGAATAGAGACGTAACAGGTGGGGCGCGCCAAACGGGAGGAAATTTTCCTTTTTATGCCTTTATATCTTTATCCAGACATCCCAAATGTCCCGGAAGTTCCGGGAGTGTCCCGCATATTGTTAGCGGCTCCTTGACGCCCGCAAATGAGATCCAATCTCCCGGAATCTGGAGCAAGACCGCGCACTAGAGTAGAGAGTGACTGCGCGCGCATGCGTGTGTGACTATTAATGCAGCGCGTGTGAGAGCAAACCGTCCTTATAGCTGTGTGTTGCCGCTTATTAGACCGATCACCCCCGGGGGCGACAACAAGTAACAGGAATTCCCCACCCCCAAAATAATGATTGACGTGACGTCGGCATATTAATTGTAGCGGAACAAACTTTTGCGCCCATAGATATGTAGCCTATGTTTCGCGCCGATGGGTAGCCAGGCGCGCTGGAAGCTGTTTCATGCGTAAGTGGGGGCTGAGGGCTGGGTTGGAAAATATGTGACGTCATTATGTTGTGGCTTACGACAAGACATGAAATTTCTCTGAACATTGAACATGATTTGAGAGTGTCAGTATCAAGCCTGCAACCCTGCTTTGAGAAATTGTGCAATGCAAAACAGGCTCATTGCAGTCACTAATGCAGGGATAAATAGACCTGTCTTGCCAAATGGATTTCTCTTCTTTTCTTTTTTAACAGATTGCAAAGTGGCACTTTTATTTCTTTTCTATTTTTGAGGCACTTTTATTTTCTGTTTCTTCATTTAAGTTATGACACCGATGCACTTCATTTTCTTTATTTTTGAACTTGCTGTTATTTGATGTAGATTTATAGTTAGTTTGTATTTAGATACAACTTGTTACTATACTGATACTACTTGTTACTTCAATAAATTGGAACATTTTAAGCTTGTTACGTATTTCATTAGCATTGTGTCGGGGCGATGGGGGCTGGTGGGGCTTGAAAATTCCCCCTTGTCCAAAGTGGGGAATGACCGAAAAAGTTTGAGAACCACTGGCCTAAGCAGAGAGTAGCCCATTTATTATCGATTTAAATAGTTTTTTTTTTTTTTAAGTAGACATTTCAAGCCTGAACTATACATTCTCAGGTATGTGAGGCAAGTTGAGGTTCGGTTCAATTATGAGACGTGCTCCAGTTCACGCGCCGGCGTGTCCGTGTCCTGATTATATTGTCTGCTATATTTCGCTTATTATTTATTAAATTCAGGCAAATGGATGATGAAACATAGTTTGAAATTAAGATACAATTTTTACAAAACGAAATTCACTTTAAAGAATGGCTTTCTACAAAACAAAACTTAATTAAGTGGTCAAAATCATGTCTGACCCATTCCAAATGTTTTCCGATATATTGGGCATCTTATGATCCTATCTTACTCATCTCATGCGGTTCCCTTTTAATATAATCAACATATGACTTTTTTTTTAAAAAAAGAACACTATATTAGCCTACTATAAAACATAAATATGAAACGTATATTTATGTTTTTAAGTTATATTTAAACGTCACAACACTCCGCTTTTCTCATGTGTGTGGCCTATATATGCATGTGTGCGTGCATATGGGGGAGGGGTGCGATTTTCGAATAAGCGAATAATACCCAGATCTTCGAATATTATTTTTGCTTGAAATGCCCATCCCTTCTAATGAGTAGCATCAAACTACTCCAATTTGTTCTAATTAAATTAATAATTAATCTAATTAAATTAATTTTGTCCTGCTTAGACTTGTATTAGACCAGGTTTAAGTTACATCAGACTCTCTATTTTAGGTATTTAAATGTTTATTTTGTCCTCCAAAGTTTACTATTGGACAATGTTTAATTAAACCTTGTGGGCTGCATCAGACTGCTCCATTTTGTTTGTATTTATCTTTGTCTTATATTAAGCATCGGTATCGGGATCGGCCGATCACCATGACAAGAAATCGGCAATCGGTATCGGCTGCAAAAATCCTGATCGGAGCATCCCTATCCCATTAATATTTACCTTTTTTAGTACACCAGGGTGACTAGGAACATGAAATTGTCTAGCTATGACTTCTTGCTTCATATGAGTTTAAATATGAGGAAACACAAAGGCCAAATTCCCTTAATCATCCATCGCAATGAGTAAAACCAAAGAAAATAGTTCTGATGTGCATCAAAAGATTGTTGAGCATCACAAAATAGAAAGTGGCTATAAGAAAATAGCTAAATAATTGAAAATCCCCATTTTGACAATCAGGGCAAAAATTAAGAAGTTCCAATTAACTAAAGATGTTACGAATCTGCCAGGAAGAGGACGTGTGTCTATATTGCCTTAATGCACGCTGATGAGGAAAGTTTGAGCTAAAGTTTTAATAAAAGGTGCCAATAATTGTGGCCAAAGTGTTTTGGAGAAAAACATTTATTTCATAATGTGAAAATAAATTAATAATGCATCGACATGAAATTTCTATATAGTTGTATACTTGTTTCATTTTGCAATAGCTCTGTGGTATAGCCGTGCTGGTAAACTGCCGCTCTCTCTTTTCGCTGCATCCCTAGTTTGGACGCTTTTAGCATCTATTTCAAGCAAACAACGTGGAAAAGCTACAAGTAAACATGCTAGCAGTGTAACTAGATAATATAAATGTTCGAACTGTTGCAATGGAAAGAAAAAACTGACCATAGAAGATCACTATATAGATCACTCGCTATTTACTAGCGTAGAGCACTAGCGACTTAACTTTCAATAAATTTACTTTGCAGCCAACTTAACATACCAAAAACGCTAATGACATTTCAAAACACACACAATTGAGACGAGCAAAACCATCAACAGAAGCATGACAACAGTGAACACTCAAGCCTAGTTTAAAAGTCAATAAACCTATTCTAAGCAAATTGACAAATTAGAAAATGCTCACTTCGTGTAGATCAGTCGTCTTTGCATGTTTATAAACAATTTTGTATTACACGAACAAAGTCTGCAAAATGGCCAAATTGGGAATAGAAAGCAATCAAAAATACACTGCAAATATGGAAAAATTAGAACGAAAAGGAAAAAAGCTGGCCCTGAGAGTGTGTTTAGGCCTGAAAGCTTAATGCACAGTTCAAAAGCGAAACCCTTTGTTCAGTTATGCATGAGTGTACATGTGCTAATGGGCAGGCAATTATGCAACCTTGATGGTAAACTTCAGAGTGAACGAGTGGCAGCACTAGAGCTCTAAAATATCAGCGTTAACACAATTTCAGCCTACACGGCTCTCAACCTCAAACCACCTCCACTCTTTCTTTCTGGCTGTCTGTCTCTTTCCTTTGGCTTCTCACATTCCTTCTGTTATTCTGAACGCCTGTGGGCTGAATCTATCTCTTACTCGCGCTTGTTTGATACAGTCTTCTCTTACATTTATCCTAAGGTGGTTTTGTAAAGATCTAAAAATCATTTTTTTATTCCAGCAGATAGATATTTGAATGAAATCCAGTTCATTTACTTCACTTCCTGACCCTCACGCCAAGTCAAATGCAGTTCAGGGTGGCCTGAGTCTGGAAACTTATAAAAGTCTCTGAGGGCAGCCTGAGACGGCAGACAAGATTTCGGGAGCTGATATGGAGCAGAGCAGGGGTGGGGCTAATGTGATGTGGGTGTGGCCTAAACAGTGGAAGAACCCACGTGAGAACCGAGCCAATTCCAGCAAATTCCTATTCAATGACAGCAAGGACGAACCATCTCCATGACAATTAGGGCAGTCCGTCTGGAGGAAGCATGTTTTTGATATCAAGGGATCACTTAAAGTGAAGCACGCTGTCATCATGATGGAGAAGACGTCTTGGCGATGACATCATGTATGATATCACCCTCTATTATTAAGCCGAATATTCCCACTGTGGATTAGCAGATCATAAAACATGCCAGTAAATCACATTTAGGTCCTGAGGTGCTACGACAGGCAGATGGTGCGCGTTATCCACTGAATGACACATAAAAAGATCCTGGATCAGTACGTGAAAGACTGCCGTTTGACTCAGAGTTTCAAGTCTACATCAAATGAAAACACATCATGGAGTTCAGAAAGGTTTTTTGGAGACGATTTTTGCAGACCCAGCCAGGATTAGGCTGCACTTCACTCAGAGTAGCCTTGAGCTAACTGGCACCTTTGTTGCTATGGGAACTGCTGATGCTGTTGTCATGAAGTCACTATGACTGAAACTCAAAATTTTATGACATATGATATGACCCATCATCACTGATGATCATGTACTTCACCGAATCCCAATTCACATGCTTCTACATACTAAGGATGTGCACGTGTATTCGACTAGTAAAAAACACAAATTAAAAAATTTATTTTCCTTGGCACCTTTGCCTGTACTTTACTACTGAACCCTTTTCTTAAATCTTACGCTTACAGTTGAATATAGTATTGGATGGCACCCAATTGCAATGCGGAGGAGATGCTGTGTGCTTCCAAGTGGCAACATTTAGATTTTCACTGGTATATTCGGTTTTTATTGGAGTCATGTATTCACAGAATGAAATTAACACCCGTTACCAGCCAAATGAGAGCCCTTTTTAAACAGCCGCAGGTATTTTTTGATCATCTACCATCTTGGACTGACATTTAACAAGAAATGCAAATTGATACAAAGATGTGCAACTAAACTAAAAAATTACTATATTACTGAACAGACAAAAACAAAGCATTCAATGTCAGCATGATTGGCTGTTTTTGTAGTTATAGAAGATTCTATAGATGGCACTGACTTTGTCATACCTTTTTTATTATGAATAATACACAATCTTAATCCCACTACACAGGAGAGATAGTATGATAAATGTGATTCAGTATTTGTCTTTCTATGAAGTTAGTCAACAATGTATTTTTGCTCATCCCTAAACTGTTGCAATATCCTTTGGTTTATGATAAAGCACTACATCTAATGTGATCATCTCTAAATTGACAGAGCTAATGTGCACAAGTGAAATACTTCATTGTAGGGCTGCAACTAACGATTATTTTGATAATCGATTAATCGGACGATTATTTTTTCGATTAATCGATTAATCGGATAAAAAGATTCAATTCGATTTTTTGTTTATTGTGACTAAATAAAACCCGGTTACACTTTATTTTAAGGTGTCCTTGTTACAGTGTAATTATATATTTAAGTACAGAGTAATATTAAGTAACTACATGTACTTACTATAGGAATAGGGTAGGATTAGGTTGAGGGTTAGTTCGTTGCATGTAATTATGCATAATTTACTGTTATTACTACAGTAAGTACATGTAACATATGTAACAAGGACACATAAAATAAAATAAAGTGTTACCTAAAACCCTAAATTAGGATATTTATGTGTAAAAGTGTACTTTAAAAAGTGCAAAAGCCACACATTGAGTTTTACAAATATCAATATTTGCATTGTTTTTAATAATTGCTGATGGCAAGTTGAAAACCATGATTAATGTAAAAAAAAAAAAAACATTTATATCCAACATATTGTTTTAACACAATTTTTGTTAAAACAAATTTACAGACATGTTGTTCAGATGTGAAGATATAAACTGAAAACATCTAAAAATATATAATTCATTTAATTTTTATTTTAAATTAATTGAATTATAAGGATAATTTGTAAAAAATAAACATAGAAAGACTGAAAACAAGCGTGTGAACATAGAGCCGCAGTAGATCGCGTTTGAAAAACAATTAAAACTTAATAGTAGACAAATGCTATATAAAGAGAACGTAATGGAGGTACGCAGCAAGCTAACAGGCTTGATTAAAAAGATAGGAAAAATGATGCATTAGTGCACAAACATTCGCTGAAACCCACTGAGTACAGTGACTAAAAAACAATATTTTACTGCTGCTGTTATTAACTGCCTTTATATTTAGTGCTTCGCTTTGTAAATACCGTTTTAATTTAATATTTCTGCGGTAGCACTATTTTAATCCATCACTTATGTTGCGAGCGAACTGATTGCGCAACCTGATGCTCGAGACGCAAAATACAGACATCCCAAGTCTCCCGGAAGTTCTGGAAGTCACCCGCATATTGATAGTGGCTCCCTGATGCTCGCAAATTAGTTCAAACTCCCGGGATTTGAGCGCGCAAGCAAGAGCGCGCATGCGAGACAGAAGAGACTGCTCCAAACCGTGTAGCGCGAGCGTGCGGCAGAGCAACGGAGGGAGAGAGACCTTGCGTGTGTGCCTCATGAAGCGCGTGTAAGACAGAGAGCATCCTGATTGGCCTGTTTCAACCAATCACCAGTAAACGCTCCCCGTGACTTAAGCAGACCAACTAATCGATAATGACATTCGTTGACAACGATTTTCATAATCGATTATTATCGATTTTATCGATTAGTTGTTGCAGCCCTACTTCATTGAACTTGCGAGAGAGTCAAACCGCTCTGGGAGTGTTTGGGCACAGGGCTAGTGGAGGTGTATATTTAAACCTGTCTGGCTGAAACTAGAGATTATGTGTGTCTCATACCAAACACCTGAGGCAAAATGCTCCCATAGTTGTCTGTCTGTCTGTCCGACTCACGCCAGCTATAACACAAGGCTCACCGCAAAACAAACAACTTTTTTGTCATCGAGCGTGTCACACACACACACACCACCTGTTATTTTACAAATGACTAATGCCATTTCACACGCAACTGCACAGAGGTGAATGACCCTCAAGTTTTTTCTGTGTAAGTATTTTGTTTGTGTACTGGATGCATGCATGTGTTTGGATTATATGATAGCACTGATATGTTTGAATGGCATGTTTGTGACTCTCACACATCAAACAGACATCAGACCGAAGCCTGGTTCACACTGACAGCGATTAAACAATCTCGCTGGAGATTGTCAAGTCACTTTGCTTTTTGGTTTTTAGTAGGTGTTTCTTCTTGACCATCAAATCCAATTAACCTTAAGACAAGCGGATAGTTAAAGGGTTAGTTCACCCAAAAATGAAAATTCTTTCATCATTACTCACCCTTATTTCGTTCAAAACCCATAAGACTTTTGTTCATCTTCAGAACAGAAATGAAGATATTTTTAATGAAATCTGAGAGATTTCCGTCCCTCCATTGAAAGTCTATTCACCCAAAACTTCAAAACGTTGATAAAGATATCGTAAAATAAATCCTTTAAGTCTTCTAAATAAACACAATCACTTTATATGAGGAACAGATTTAATTTAAGCTTTTTTTCATATAAACATTGATCAGCCAAAAATAGAGAACCCAAATTTGGTAAACGGTAGCTCAAGCATGCTTGACAGGCGAGAACCAATGAGGTTTATTCTCGCATGTTTGAGTTCCGCAAGATCCAATGAGGTTTATTCTCGCATGTTTGAGCTTCCGCAAGATCCAATGAGGTTTATTCTCGCATGTTTGAGCTTCCGCAAGATCCAATGAGGTTTATTCTCGCATGTTTGAGCTTCCGCAAGATCCAATGAGGTTTATTCTCGCATGTTTGAGCTTCCGCAAGATCCAATGAGGTTTATTCTCGCATGTTTGAGCTTCCGCAAGATCCAATGAGGTTTGTTCTTACGCCTCAAGCAAGTCCGGTTGAGCTTCTGTTTATTTGAGTGCTCTATGCATGTTTGCTGATCAAACACTGACCATTGAAAACATTAACGACTTTAGGTCAATGTCAGACAATGACAACTTGCATTCTTTGAGACTACAGTCTGATTTTGCCAAAGGAACAAACAAAGCTCCATTATATAGTCACTCTGGATACCTAGTATTCAAATTACATGTGCCATAACAAACAGCTTTTTAACCACAGTAAAAAGAATTTACCATAAATAGAGGTTTGAATGTGTCTGATAGTTTAGTTAAACTTGACGGACAAAATGACAGATGGCAACAAGGCTTCTTGTGCAACGATTTGATTGGCTATGTGGCCTGTCAGTCATTTATCTGTCGTAAGGTCAAGTGTCACCGTCTGAACTCTCAGTGTGAACGGCCCTAACAGATTGGGTTACAGCAGCCAGAGTTGAGAGGAAGGGAGGATTTTGTCTGGTTAATCTGATCTCAGTCAGGTCCTGATCTGATTCAGTGTCCTCACAGTCACTCTGTGAACATAATCACACACACACACTCACACACACACTCCTCCCCAGGGTGCTCATCACACCTGTTTCCTAGAGCTCAAATCCTTCCCTAACCAAATCACAACCCTCTGACAACTATTCACCAAAACACAGAACTCCACTTACACTCAGAAAGTCTTTTTTTCCCTATTGTGTTAGCCTGGTTAAAACCAGACCATTCTCAGTTGTAACTGAGTTATGGTCTGGCAAAGCGTCATAGACAAATCATTTCCAGAGGGGCATCACCAACGGACGTCCCGGATAGACCTAAAACCAATCAGAGCGATGAAGGAGATGACGTATGCAGAGCGGCGGAGAAACATCTCCGAGTGTTGTTCTTTGCTCGGTTTTTAACAAAAAGGAAACGTTCAAATCGCTTAAAACAGACGCGATAGCTGATTCGAACGAGTGATGTTCGACGGCGGCATCCATCTTTGTAATGTAGGCTACAAAATCTGCTTCAAAATCCCAGCGCTGTCGTCATCGTGTAAAGCCCGCCCCAACGTTTCTGATTGGTGCCTCAATTTCGGCGGATTAGAAATGGGCTTGAATGAGCTCTTTGCCAGACTAACTTTCAGAGCAAATCTAAATTTGCCGGAAGTTGTCTGGGTTTTCCCAGGCTACTATTGTGTCGTATATGCGAGTGAAACGGCTTCTCGAACAAGAAAAAAAATGATGTGCAGGACTTGATTGTGTCCATTGGGATTTGATTGTATTGTTGTCATTTGCAAGAGGGAGGGGAAGTTATTTTGATTAAAGATTACGAGGGAACATGTCTTTAAAAAAAATGTATGTGCAGGGATAAATCATTTATAATAAATCCTGCAATTTTCCATAAAAAATACGAATTTTCCATTTTGATTTCATGGTGACTTTAAAACCTCTGGATGACTCAAGAAAGAAAAAAAGACGTTTCTCCAAGCTCTGACACTACCTCACAAAAATTCACAATGGAAACCAGAGTTTCAATCAAACTACTACAGAGACCATTAAAACTTTAGTACCTTCGTATATAAATACAAAAAATGTGAAAAGAAATTATATTAACAATACATTTACTCAAAATTCACTCAAAAATATTTGGGGGGTAAAGCACTATCCATGAGCAAGTCTTTCAGTAGCTAATTTTTATAAACTCACACTAGGCTATTCTTTTAAATGGCCGATTTGGTCAATTGGTCAATAACTAATAAGAATAACTCAATAACTGTTATTATTGTTACCATGGTAAAGGCCAAGTGCTTAAAACTAACATCGAAAATGAAACCCATATGATTCAAGCCTCAAGCCTTTTCACTGTCTGTGAGAGCCTAGATACAACTAACATTACAGCAATTACTGTTTATCTTCTGTTATAAGCGGTGAAAAAGAAACATTAAGAAATATATGGTTAATAATAACCACATATTAATTATACAGGCATAATGTGAGCTCAAATGAATCCTTCTTTAAATACTATTTGACAGTGAATGTAAAAATGCTAAATCATCCACAAGGTAAAAACCTATATCACATTGACAACTGAAGACAGATATATGAAACACACATTTCTTAAACATAATTTCTTTATAGTTACTAAAGTGAACGCTGATATTAAAACGTATCACATCACACACACACACACACACACACACATACACAAAACAGCATCCTGACAGAAACATTGAGGAACTCTCCAGAACCGGCGTCAGATCCCATCAGGTTTTCCCTCATGGACTTTCCAGAGAAAATGACATTTTATCTCCTCACAGAAATGATTTAGCAGAAATGACACTTTATCCTTTGCACACAGAAAATAACGTTACTCCTGAAGCTGTTACACACCACAACCAGACATAACACGCGTAATGACTCAGGTTAACCGTTTAACCACCACAACACAAACATTTTCATGGTCCTTCTGAAATGTTCAACTCGTTAAACTGACAATAAACTGCTTGAAAAATCACAGCTGCGCGTCACACGTCTAAATATGCGCCATTCGCTCGAGCTGACGCGCCGCGTGGATCTTTCTGTGAAACTCCGTACGAACTTTCTGCTCTTACCTTCAGCGAACGACAACGCTCTCCTCACGAACCCGTGTGCGCCATCCTAGTCCAAATATCGCGGAACTGTCGTCAAACTGAACGTGGGCTCTGATGGATATTTTGCTCGGGAGAAATGTGTGATCACGCGTCCGTGTTCCGCCGCTCCGGTAACGGCTCGAGCACGGGGACGCGCAGAGGGCAGGGCGCTGTGGACGCGCACTTCGTGTTGGAATGTCGGAAACGCGCTTTGCTCCCAGACAGTTTTGCTGTGGTTTTCATTTGATATTTTGAAGAACATTAATAATAATAGTGACTAAAATGTGAAACTGTATTATGTTTTGAGACAAAAAAAAAATTGTGGAAATCTCATTATAAGGACACTTGTGGCATTATTTTTGAAATCCTTTCCTTAGAAACTATATTATCACGTATAATACAGAATGCGTGCAAATGTGCGATTGTCTAAGAAATGCTAAAGTAAAACATTTAATTTGTTGATACAGTGACAGTCCCAGTTCATATCTGTGGCGGGGCCATAAAGTTAATTTTGCCGCGAAACGTTTGCGCACAAACTCATAACCCCGCCCACAAGTGACATTTTATACCTTTCTACTCAACTTTGGAAAGCTCAAGGGCCACACTTTTAATTTTTACAGTAGCCTATTGCCAACATATATGGTACATTTTTCATTTCTTTTTATACATTTCCTTTTAGGTTATGCAAATAAGCTCTGAGAAAATTCGTACGTGTTGTGTTTATCAAGATAATCTGCACAAATGAACAATAACTTTTATGAATTTTGAAGCAGATACTATTGCCAGAAGTAAAAAGCCAAATGCAGGCTATAAATAAACTAGCAGCCTACACCATGGTCTTGATTTCAAAAACATTTTGGGGTAAGAAACTTTTTGCCTGAAAGTTTTGCTATAATAGTTTTCAAGAGTGTGATTATAAACACAATGAGGCTGTAAAAGCAGACTTGTGAGTAGATTAGTTTACTTATTCATCACATTTAATGTCCCAGACAACATCTGTAGTCCCATTTAGCGACTTGTTTACAACCCCCTTTTTCAAGACCCAAAAGCTTTTTAAAAAAACCTGGTGTATTTTACGTTGTAGAATAAAACATGAAAATATGAGTTTATGTTAACCTCAGACCTTATTTTGGGAATTTTTAACCAAAAACCTAATTAAGAAAAATGCTAAAATGCTAACTTGTTTTGGCCAACAAAAATACATCATCACAGATAGGCCTACTACAAATAGTAAAACAGGGTAAAACACATTAAATGAAATACTTTAAGACAAAGAACAGTACAACATGACTGTAAAATCACATGCTGTCATACATATAATCTTTCTCTTAAAGGGATAGTTCACCCAAAAGATTAATCCGTCATCATTAACTCACCCTCATGTTGTTCCAAACCTGTAAGACGTTCGTATTTCTGAGGACCCGAATCTAAATAGTTTTCAGATTTTTTAAAATCTGCTATCAGCCTTAATTTGAAAGTTGCAGTCTTTTGAAAAGTGTATTAATGAAATGTCTATGGATAACATCAGAAAACACATTTACATTTGGAAACCCAATGGAAGCATTCAAAGTATCTTTGTTTTTTTAACCTCAGTAATCTCATTGCATTTCTGTTGAGAATTAATGCTGCTATTCAAAACCAAACAAAAGTGAAAAATGAAACTTTCCAGGCTTTTATTTTTTAATGGTGCTTATTCGACCATTATGGAGCTTGACATCTGGTTGCTATATGCTTTCATTGTTGTAAAAAAAGAGGAGTGTGAACATTCTGCTTAACGTTCTACTTTGTGTCCTGAAAGAAAGGCATGAATTATTCCTAAAAGCCGATAGCTATTTCTTTTTTCCTTTTGCGTCAGCTGAAACTCATGCATAAACCATCACTATAATATTAATCTAATTCATATCTGACCACAGCTCTTCATGAAATATCTTTTTCCTCTATGATACAGCAACCACATTTAGGGCAGAGTATTGAAGAATGAGAATGACAGAAGTAGACCATCATCAGCCATGGACATGCCGGAAAATCATATTCCCTCATGACAGGACAAAGCTGATTCAGAGAAAGTGTTGCTGAGCTCATTGTGTGTGGGTTATTGGTTTGTGTGACTCTATTGTCTGTGGGTTCAGGGTGGATATTCAGTATAAGAGACAGGAAATGAGCTCTACATCTCATGACTCACACAAGCCACATCCTAACCCTGATGGCTCTCTCCTCTCCTCTCCTCTCCTCTCCTCTCCTCTCCTCTCCTCTCCTCTCCTCTCCTCTCCTCTTCTCTTCTCTTCTCTTCTCTTCTCTTCTCTTCTCTTCTCTTCTCTTCTCTTCTCTTCTCTTCTCTTCTCTTCTCTTCTCTTCTCTTCTCTTCTCTTCTCCTCTCCTCTCCTCTCCTCTCCTCTCCTCTCCTCTCCTCTCCTCTCCTCTCCTCTCCTCTTCTCTTCTCTTCTCTTCTCTTCTCTTCTCTTCTCTTCTCTTCTCTTCTCTTCTCCTCTCCTCTCCTCTCCTCTCCTCTCCTCTCCTCTTCTCTTCTCTTCGCTTCTCTTCTCCTCTCCTCTTCAATATGTTGTTTACCCCAATTGAGGAAATGAAAAACATCTCTAGGGCAAAGGGAGTCTCATTTTATGATATGATTATGAGTTCTTGCATTCAGCTGGATCTTCGCTTTGGGCAAAAGAGAGGGAAAGATGAACAATTCCATGCTTTGTAAAGATGAGAGTTTAAAAGAAAAGTTCACCCAAAAATGGCAATTCTGTCATCATTTGTCATGTTGTTCCAAACTTAGATTACTGTCTTTCTTCTGTGGAAAAGAAAATGACAGCTTTATGCACAGCTGCACTACTTCCTGAACTTCAGCCAGCTCCTTTGTTTCCTGTCTGCCATTATTGGACAAACTGATTAATCCAGGTGTGCCTGATTTTTGTTACTGAGGCCAGGCACACCTAGATTAATCAGTTTGTCCAATAATGGCAGACAGGAAACAAAGGAGCTGGCTGAAGTTCAGGATGTAGTGCAGCTGTGCATAAAGCCTATTAGCACCACCATAAAATATACAATTTGTCCTTACAGCTATATTTTGATGTTCCGAAGTCACAGCATTGTTAAAAATTTACTTCATTTTTGCAGTGATAATTACTGAGCTGAACTTGAGAACCGATAAGTTTGATTCACACATGAATCATTCAATCTGGTTTTGTGAATAATTGATTCACTGACGCGATCCAATTCAAAAGAATTAGCCGTTCACAATCGGACAAGCAAAATATCTTCAAAATGTCATTTGCGGTCTACATAAAGTATGAGTTTTGAACAACACCAGGTTGAGTAAATTGACAGAATTTTCATTTTTTCTATCCCTTAAAAAAATGTTACCGCCCTTTTTGAAGGACATAAGGTTTAAAAGGAAGTTAGGTCATCTGAACCCATGGATGCCATATACTCCATTCCTGACGGATGACAGGAAGTCCTGCTGTCTGACAGGAAATGGACATGACAACAGAAAGGAAATTACATGTCCCAGAGTCCTGTGCAGCTGCAGCACATCTCTTCTCGATTACAAGGGCTCAAATATTATGTGGACACTAAATTCACACCTATAAATAGGAGTTATTATAGTTAACTAAAACTGAAACTAAAACCATAAAACTTCTTTACTTGAAACAAAATAAACGTTAACTGAAATCAAATAAAATACAAAAAAGGTAGGGGGATGCTTTTTCTTTATTCCTTTTTTTCCTATCACATATTTTAGTAATCATAAATTAGGAATCATTCGAAAGCTTAAAAACTCAAAATGCATCCTGTCAAAATCATTTTGAAATCAGACATTGCGTTACCATGGAAACGGTACTTTAAAATCTTTCAGCGGTCTCCTGCCCTATAGTGGGTGATGTTTCATATTACAAACACTAACCCACTCCTACAAATGTGGGAATGTCATTTAATTCATTTATCAAATCAATAGTCCAAATAGTAACTGTAAAGCCCGATTTAAAACTGCCCAAAATTGAATTTGCCTTTTGGTTACACTTTATTTTGTGACGTAGTTACTTAAATAAGTACGGAATAATATTAATTAACTTGAGGTAGGGTTTGGTTTAGGGTTAGTTACTTGTAATTATGCATAATTTACTGTTATTACTAGAAATACATGTAGTAACGTGTAACTACATCACCCTAAATTAAAGTGTCACCTGACCTTTTTCAAAGATTTTCTCTTTTTTTTGCAGCCCTCTCCGTTTTTCACCCCAGATATTGTGTTTTTTAATATAAAAACCTTTGATTAATTCACACCTGCTTATAAGCCCAACTGGGTTACAGCTGTTCAGTAGCAGCCTTCAGCAAACCGTCTGTCCTGAGAACTATAACACTGCTGTCTCTAGCGCTTCATCCCAGAAGGAACTAAATCTAATTAATTACTAGCAACCATCTAGCAAATGAGCTGGAGGAGAGAGAGAGAGAGAATCAGACACTCATCAATGTCTTCACACATTTGCTTTATTGAATTCTTCAAATGTCAAGACCATAGAGGGAATTCAGTAACTCCAGCTACAGATGAACCTGCCTCTATTCACACGAACACAACATCGCACTTTCTCACATAATATGAAAGAAATTACAAGTATAAAATTCAGCTTAAAATCAAAATAACATGTATACATGCAGATGAAACCACAACCCTTCTAAAATAACGTTTTTACATTTTAATAACGCGCATAAATGCATGGCAAACGTGAAGTGCTAAAATAAAAAAATAAAAATGAGCAGATAAAAACAGCATTGTAAAAAAATAAATAGGAAGCAACTGATTAATTGCTCGACACAAAAAACGTGGTCATCGCAGGATAGGAGGAGGGGCTACTGCACGAGAGGGGGCGGGGCCTCACAATTACCTGCAGGTGGATCAGAGCAGTGCATCATCGCACACGTGGATCATGTTCACATACAAAGCAAGAACACTGGGGTGTGCGGCTACCTGTCCAGGCGGTTGACCACGTCCCTGACGGTGCCGATCAGGTGCTGGTGCTCCTGTGGGCTGGACAGGATGATGCTGTGAAGCTTCTTCATGTAGGAGTCGATGGAATTGAGTGTGGGCGTCTCTCCGCTGCCTGCAGGAACATGGGAAAGTCAGTCAGGAAAAGATTATCTTTCACATAATGGTAAGATCGGATTCACAGTTGAAACAGCCTTCACTCAAATAGCTTTGGGAATAAAACAAAGAAAGTAATATGTTGGCAATATTTTGATAATAATTTTTATTTTATAAAATATTTGTTTTTAATAATTTAAAAATAAATTATTATAATTTTCTAATAATAAAATTAATAATTTTTTTATAAGAAAATGTTTTATTGAAATATATTCAGTTAGTGACAGTGAAAAGATTTCTTTTTCAAAGAAATGATGTTTTTATAGCTTTCTATTCATAAAAAATATATATGTTTCATGAGCAGCAAATCCACACATTATAATGATTTCTGAAGGATTAATGATGCTGAAAATTCAGCTTTGATCACAGGAATAAATTACACAAATAAATAAAAAATATATTAAAATAGAAAACACTTAAATTATAATAATATTTCACAATATTATAGCTTTTACTGTGCTGTTTTTACTTTTTGATCAAATAAATGCAGCCTTGGTGAGCATAAGAGATATCTATCACAGAAAATAATATATATATACACACACACTGTTTAAATCATTTATATACATATTTATATTATGTATTTAATGTTATCTAATTTATTATATATATACACTTTTTTTATTAATTAATATTAGGAACAACCACAAACAGAATATCTGTATTTAATTTTCATTAGAAGTGAAATAAAGTGGAATTTATATACACTCACCTAAAGGATTATTAGGAACACCATACTAATACTGTGTTTGACCCCCTTTCGCCTTCAGAACTGCCTTAATTCTACGTGGCATTGATTCAACAAGGTGCTGAAAGCATTCTTTAGAAATGTTGGCCCATATTGATAGGATAGCATCTTGCAGTTGATGGAGATTTGTGGGATGCACATCCAGGGCACGAAGCTCCCGTTCCACCACATCCCAAAGATGCTCTATTGGGTTGAGATCTGGTGACTGTGGGGGCCATTTTAGTACAGTGAACTCATTGCCATGTTCAAGAAACCAATTTGAAATGATTCGAGCTTTGTGACATGGTGCATTATCCTGCTGAAAGTAGCCATCAGAGGACGGGTACATGGTGGCCATAAAGGGATGGACATGGTCAGAAACAATGCTCAGGTAGGCCGTGGCATTTAAACGATGCCCAATTGGCACTAAGGGGCCTAAAGTGTGCCAAGAAAACATCCCCCACACCATTACACCACCACCACCAGCCTGCACAGTGGTAACAAGGCATGATGGATCCATGTTCTCATTCTGTTTACGCCAAATTCTGACTCTACCATCTGAATGTCTCAACAGAAATCGAGACTCATCAGACCAGGCAACATTTTTCCAGTCTTCAACGGTCCAATTTTGGTGAGCTCTTGCAAATTGTAGCTTCTTTTTCCTATTTGTAGTGGAGATGAGTGGTACCCGGTGGGGTCTTCTGCTGTTGTAGCCCATCCGCCTCAAGGTTGTGCGTGTTGTGGCTTCACAAATGCTTTGCTGCATACCTCGGTTGTAACGAGTGGTTATTTCAGTCAAAGTTGCTCTTCTATCAGCTTGAATCAGTCGGCCCATTCTCCTCTGACCTCTAGCATCAACAAGGCATTTTCGCCCACAGGACTGCCGCATACTGGATGTTTTTCCCTTTTCACACCATTCTTTGTAAACCCTAGAAATGGTTGTGCGTGAAAATCCCAGTAACTGAGCAGATTGTGAAATACTCAGACCGGCCCGTCTGGCACCAACAACCATGCCACGCTCAAAATTGCTTAAATCACCTTTCTTTCCCATTCTGACATTCAGTTTGGAGTTCAGGAGATTGTCTTGACCAGGACCACACCCCTAAATGCATTGAAGCAACTGCCATGTGATTGGTTGATTAGATAATTGCATTAATGAGAAATTGAACAGGTGTTCCTTATAATCCTTTAGGTGAGTGTATATATATATATATAGAAAGGTAATATTTATCTACATATTTCTTGAATTTTATCATTTTATAGGATTTCATGGTCATGGCTGAAATGAATTGAACTGATTTAAACAAGACGAACTAAAATGAATCAGACTGCTCAAGTGAACCCAGCTGGCTGGAGGTTTTTGCAGTTCAGTCGTGTGTGTGTGTCTCACCGGGCAGGGGGACAGTACAGAAGCTGTGTGTGAGGGCCGAGCGCAGGGTGTCCAGGTGTTGCTGAAGGAGGCTGTTTCGCGTGCGTTCCTGCAGCACGTCTCCTTCCAGACGCTCCACGGCGGAGCGCATGCTCTCCACATGCTTCTGCAGCGCTGCGTTTCGCTCCTCATACTCCATGTTCGTCTTTCTCAGCTGACGCATTTCAGCCTCGCGCGCTGTAACACACACACACGCTCAATGAATCATGTTTTCATTAAAGACATACTCACACATTCAACAGCACTCTGCTCTCACCTTTACTGTGATTGAGAAACTCTTCAGTGAAGATGGGAATATCAAACACAGAGCGATCCTTTATCTCCAGATCCTTCTGAGGGACAGACAGAATGTTTGAGTGCTCAGACGGTCATTGATTAGTAATAAATAGACCCGATCAGAATCTACACCAATAGAATTACAGTGGCTGTCAAAATGATCTACATATCCTCCATCCTTTGCACGTTTGTTCATTAAACATTTGGACTAAATCGATCATATTCCAGCTACCAATAACATATTTAACACATTTTATGAAATAAGGGTTTCCACACCTTTCTATTTTCAAGTTTAGCTTATTAACTATTGTATAAAAAAAACATCTAATACATATATATATATATATTTCTTTTTCTTTTTTTTTTTTTAATGTTTTAATGTTAATGTTTTTTATACAATAGTTAATAAGCTAAACTCTATAAAATGATACAAATTATATATATACTGTATATATATATATATATATTTATTCATATATATATATATCAAATTATAGCTATTTAAATATTTTATTTAAAAGTACTTGACAATAGTCTTTTCCATGATGACTGTTCAAGATTTTCTAATTTTTTGTGGCTTTTCCAGTCATTTTCCAGTAGTTTGCGACTACTTGATCATTTCATTCAAATCCCTTTATAAGATTGTGGCCAAATTAAATATTTTAGTATAATTTTTATTGTATTGATTTGTTATATTTCACTATTTAGTATTATATTCTTTTTTAATAAATAAAGAAATTCCATTACTTTTATAGTCTTTTCTGAATATCGGATAATTTAATAAAAAATATTGTATAAAAGGCGGCAAATGAAATAGTTTAGAATAACAGTAAAAGACTATAAAAACAGATGTCGGCTAAAGAGTTTTCCTTGACTTTCCCATGACTGTTTAGGATTTTATTGCCATTACTTTTCCAGTCTTGTATGATTATTGGATGATCCCATAAAAAGATCATTACATAAAAACAGCAAATTAAATATTTGAAAACAATAATATGAAACAATAAAAATAGATTTCGATTAAAGAGTTTTCCATGAATCTCCTGTTAATTCCAGGTTTTCCAAATATGTGTGCATATTCCACGTGTGTCCTGTCGCCGATATTTTTACCTCATGAAGGGATTCACCAGGTGCCTGCCGTCCAGCATCTGATAACGACAGCAAGAGAGAGGAATTTTACTTTGGACAAGTGATTTGTGATGCACATCATTTAGTCAGTCTCTTCGTTTCTATTCTTGTTTTACCAGGAAGGACCACCCACTGTGAAATCTCACTGGTCCCAAATCCTGCCCCACACAGCTTCATAGTGAACATCAAGAGTGTTCTGATTGGCTGTGGCTGTCACTTCATTGCAGGATTGACAAAAGTTCATTTTGGATTTCGTACCTCCCCTGTGTCTCTTTCCTTTTTGTTTCTCTTGCACTTTCCTGCTGAAGTGTTTATAGGCTTCGGTCTTCTGATACTGCTCCAGTTCTCTCATGTAGCGCTCTTTATCTCGGTCCGCTTCATCCAGATACCGCTGAGACAGAACGAGACAGAGAGCGATGTTAGATGTCTCTGGAAAGCTTTTAATCTTGATTAAAGATGACCTTTTACAGTCTTGATTTTGCACGAATAGGTTTTTATGCTTGGATGTTAAAAAAAACCCATAATTTTTCACATATTTGACATTGTTTGTAGCACCTCTCTTCCTGTCAGTAACGCTCTGTTTGGTTCCGGTCTCTATGAAGCCCCTCCTTCTGAAAAGCGCAATGTGCTCTGATTGGTCAGCTGGACCAGTGTGTTGTGATTGGTCAACTACTTAAAGCGTATTTGGGAAATGTCCCGTCCCTTACCATAACTGTGAGTTTCAACACACTACTAACTCAACTCAAGCCTCGTCCCTTTTTTTGGCGGGAATTATTTAAATGAGGAATATTGTGACGTATTCGTTCCCAGAGAGAACTCAAGACTACAGTGGAGGCGTTCAGGGAGTTCAGAAACAGTGACACTGATATAGAGAATAACTCCTTTTAGAGTTACTTTGTAACTTTTCAGATCTTTTTCATGCTCAAACAGCAATATTTCACACTAAAGAAAGTTGAAAATGTAAAAAAAGCACAATAGATCCTCTTTCAGGTTTACTGCACTATGTGTGTCCTGACCTGTTTCTCTTCCGGGGGCAGTTTGCTCCACTCGTTCCCGAGCATCCTGGTGATCTCTGGGAAAGGCACGTCTGGTCTTTCCGCCCGCAGCTGCTCGCGGCGCTCGTTCATGAAGCGCACGTATCCTGTTAACGGGGCTTTGGGGGCGTTACTGTCCTTCAGTGGCTTCTTCCTCCTCCTGCCTTTGGTCCAGCTGCTCCTGCGAGGTTTCTGACAAAAACACAGATTCACATGACTGGTTAACGCCGCTCGACCTGTGCAACGACAGCCCGCCCGGGGTCAACGATCACATGATCTGCTCACCTCCTCTCCGTTACGCTGGCTGCTGTTGTCTGTGTTGCCCCCCGGTGACCCGCTCTGCTCCTCCATGACCTCTGACCTTTAGTGTCACATATAGGAGATATGTAAAAAGAGAAGATGACAGGACTCAGCATTTAAAAATAATTCAGAGCTACTGTAATAAAACTCAAAATATCATGTACAGAATTTGATTAATTATGTTTCAATTATGATATATATATATATATATATATATATATATATATATATATATATATATATTAATTTTCCATCTTATACTCACTAACATATTATTCAAACATATATATATATATATTTTTTTTAAATATAATAAATATACTGTACATTAATAAATTGTATTTCACACACACACACACATATATATATATATATATATGCAGGGTGCGATTTGTGAAAAAAACAGAGGGGGGATGTTTTGAAAAAGTTTTATTCATAAAAATAAATCATGAGAACATGAACTTCATCACTGCATTTGCAGGAATTGTAAAATCTTTTTTCTTAATAACTCATGAAGTAGCCTAACACAATATGTTTTACTCTAATAGCTTATATATGAACTGTGATCACGCACAACGAAAAACACGTAGCCTAAGAATTAAATCTGATCACTTTGAGGGGGGGATAAATTTATCCCCACCGGGGATAAAAATAATTAAGCAGAGGCAGGGATACTTTGACCAGAAAGGGGGAAATCCCACGCATCCCCCCCCCCCCCCCGGCAAATCGCACCCTGTATATATGTAAAATAGTATACATATATAAAATATATATATAAGTATATAAAAGAACATATGTATACAATCAATTTTAATACCACTAATACACACACGTCACACACACATATACAAAAAATAAATACATAAAAACTGATCAATATAAATATATTGAAGACCCATAGAAATATATATATATGTATAATTTTCATTGTTGTGTTTCATTAATTTTCTTCAATAAAATTAAACTTTACAAAAATTACCATGGTTTCATGAATACAGTACCATTCATACCATGTTTATGGGACATGTACCATGGTGATAAATTAATGGAAATAATTATTTTAAGCAATATTGTACATCGACATAGTAATCATTTAGTACTATTACCATATGACCATTTTACTATAGTACAGCCACGGTACTTTATATAAGGTTGATACAGAAGATTAATTTAACAGATGCATTAGAATCATGCAAAACCCGACAGACATCAATTGTCTCACCTGTCTTTTGTTCTGAAGGTGGAATCACGTGCAAAATTGGGTCTTTAACGTGTTTTTCGCACGATTTCTCAGGAATTTTACAGAGAAAAATATTCCGAGTCAAAACAATGCACGGAGCCGGCTGACGTCATCACGCGGCGACAGGAAGCAGGACGGCTTCGTCATGCGATCTCAGCCCTGTCAGCCAGATACCTGGTGGTGCCTCCTTATCACCACTATCTTTGTTCTAGTCCTATTTCTCCCCGCCTCGGTAAAAGCGCTTAATTTTGGTAAAAGCGTCAGAAAAAGCGCTTTATTGTGTTGTCTGAAACGCTGCTGGAGTACTAACGGGTTACGAGGGATTAATGGTGTTTTGCTGCCCTCTGCTGGCCAGAAGCTGCAAGTGCAACTGAATTATCTGTCGTGCTCCTCTGTTACATTTTTTTTTAAATAAGGAAAATAAAAAGAAAGTGATAATACACAACAACATGGTGAATAAAAATATGTCTTTGTGTATTAAATCTTTATTATTTGTTCACATATTGTCTACAGCCTGTGCACGTTGCCACTTAAGCCATGTAGCATATTTTACATTTTTTTTCTTCAATAATTTTCCTTTAAATGGCTTATTAAAATTGTGTTTTTCTGTTTCTTGTCATATTGTGTGATACAAACAAATTGATAAATAATCTTTGTTTCTTTTTGTCGTCTTTCCTTTACCACGTGTCTATGAACGTCACATCTGACCAATCAGAAACGAGTTTCAACCTCTACGCCCCGCCCAATTTATAAATTCACGTTTTGGTAGTTGCCGCTCTACCCATTTAAATACTTTGCCGCATTGCTATCTACTGGTCATATGCTGCATGTTCATTGATAATAATATTATTTCTCTGTTTGTAAGCAATTAAATAAATAAACAAATAAACAGACACTTATTTGAAATAAAAAAAAACTTTTTTTGTTTTTGTTGCTGGAGGTAAACCTGACTAACCTGACTAAACCTGACAGTTGATGGTTCACACTTGACTCTTCGCAGCAGGTCTAAAGTAACCTAAAGTGTTGAAGGAAGGTGTGAATTACAGTTGACTGTGTGCTGAGGGTAAAGACAAATCATGTTTCCATAAACACTTTCCATTATGTCAGAAAGAATTACAGACAGTCTGAAAATGTGCTGAAGGCTGTAATTAATCCAGGTGGTCTGAGGGATCAATTTCATGTCCACATGAATGATATCAGAGTGACTGACAGTCTTTCTGCTGCTGCTCAGGCTTCAGGGCCTGGGAAATGTGAACATAATTTCATGAAGTTAATGAGGTGACCCTTTGCCTGGATGGGGTTATGTTTTTGTTCTTGTTTATTATTTTGGAAGAATATGGCTGTGTTTATAGTCAAGCTTCTGGAATGGTTTGGCGTCAGGATGCAGATTTTACATTTGACAGTGAAGTGTAAAATATAAAAACTGTGACCCATTACAGAACCAGAAATGTTGATAATTATTAATAACAACAACAACAATAATATTATTAATACAAACTTATTAAATAAAATAAAAAATATTACAAATTAATTAAATATAATAATTGTAATAGTCATAATAATTGTAAGTCATTTTGTAATTAAATTAATATTCAAATAAAATGAAAATTAAATAAAAAAGAAAACTTAAAATATTAAATAACAATAATAATAAATTCATACGCAAATTAAATGAAAATTAAATACAAATAGCCTACTTAAATATTTAACAATATTAATGATAATTTAATATTCAAATGAAATGAAAATGAAATAAAAATAATAATTAAAATATTTATTATAAAAAATAACAACACTAATAATGAAAAATAAAAGCGATTAGGCAGTCCTAACTATGTATGATACATTTTTTTTGTCTCACAACCCTTTCAAAACAGGCCTAAGGCCCACTTTTGGGTCATGACCCCTCAGTACAGACCCCTAATGGCCTGTAGGGGGCAGTGGTGCTGCTTGACTAATAATAACACGACACTATATGAACAATAAATCACTTTATTGATCAGTTACAGCAATTTCACGAGTAATCAGCTTGCAATATCATTAATCTGAAGTCTGCTGATGATAACTTTTTAAATTGTCACAGAAGTTTTACACAATATCAATTTTATATGATTTGATTATTGTTATTTTGCCATTTAGCGACTCAATCATTCCCTCCTCGATCAATGGCAGAGATTGCGAGTGTCTCTGGAGTCGCCCTGCGCGAGACGCCTGATGGATTATAAAAAGGGCTTTACTGTGAAAACCTGGAAGAAACACAACCATAATTCTCCTGCTTGTGTGTGTTTGTGAACGTCTGATCAACTCTCCAGCTTTTCATGTTGCTAAACTAAGGAGTTCACCCACAAAATGAAAGATTGTTTGTCGTTCCAAACCACTGTGGATTTATTTAGGTGAACTGTTCCTTTAATGGCGCTCATAACAAATGCAGCAGCGGCTGTGCAGGTCTTCAGGTCTGGCTCTCTGTTAGTCAGATGAGCTTTGGGTGAGCAGAAGAACCTCTGAATATATCTCTGTGATGTGTGTATCTCTCTTTACCCGTGATCCTGACAGCTCTATGACAGCAGTTTGCTGAGCTGAAAGACTCTGCCTGCCTCTGTTTAATGTCTGTTCAGTTTCACCTTTAAAAGAAGTGTAGCTCTAGTAAATACACTAACCTTGAGCTCAAGAAACATAAACAGAAAAGAGAACCAATTTAAACAAGTAACCCAGTGATTGTGACCTGTACAAACCATGAATGATTTAACAAATACATTTTTTTAGTGCTGTCAAATCGATTAATAACATCTTACATAAAAGTTATATATATATATATATATATATACATACACACACACACACACACACACATATTATATAAACAAACTTTTATGTTAGATGCTACTAATCGATTTGACAGCACAAATTCTTTTATGTGAAAAATACAAAACACACAAATATGGGGGTAAAATAATAATTTTTTAATAGATTGAGGTAGCTATTACAACAATACTTACATTTACTTAGCTAATCACAGAACATGAGGTGTAACAAATAAATAGGATCATTTTTCATATCCTGACTCTTGTTCAATCCAACATTTCATAATGTGGCCACTTATTTGAAGGTTTTTTTTGTACAAGTACAATCAACTTGGTTGTTTAAGTCATTTCAACTTAAATTACATTAAACTGACTTAAAAAAATGAGTTAGTCAAGTCTTCATAATTATAAACCACCTACCGAAGACGTTATTGACAATTCTGATGGTTTATTCATCAATGAGGATGATATTTCAGAGAACATCACAGGAGTTGAAAATGTCAGAGGTCAATATTGCTGAAAGGACACAGATGTTCTCTGATGTTGAACATGAGCATTAATGTAAAGTCAGCAAACCAGACGCTCTTGATCCCCTTAATGAATGTAAAAAAATATCATATATAATCTTTTTAATCTCAAGTCTGGACACATTTTGAGTATAATGTTGCAAAAGCGGGACTTTATTTATCATAACACATTACTGTAACTATATAACTACTGTAGTGACAAAGAAGGCGAGGTTCTTACTAATTAAATCTTAATATTTAAGCACTCAGAGACCGTTTGCTTCCTCGGAAGCGGAAACCAGGGAAAAACATTAAAACGTCTCCGGTAATGCTGAAACTGATTAATGTTGTTGGAGGTTTATGAAGAACGCAGCTATAGAAGAATGCATCAGGGATTGAGCAGGTGCTTTCTGTGTGTGTTACACGTGTGTGGACAGATCAGAAGTGATGTGCTTCTTGGAAGAGCCATTAGGACTCTTTAAAAAAAACTTTTAAAAGTGTCTTTCTTTAGGAAGTCAGGAGCCATTATTTTGGTTGTAAGACAAATAGAAGCATACATTTACATTTTTCTGATTTTTTAAAAGCACTTTAAAGTGTAAGATTGAGTGTAATTTTGACAAATGTGTTTTAAAATGATGTACACTTATATGAGACTGTAATGTTACAAATTATTTCTATTTCAAATAAATGCTGTTCTTTTGAATGTTCTATTTAACAAAAAAAAAAGAAAGAAAAAAAAAGCATTACGGTTTCCACAAAAACATTAAGCTGCACAACTGTTTTCAACATTGATAATAATGAGAAATGTTTATTGAGCAGCAAATCAGCATATTAGAATGATTTCTGAAGGATCATGTGACACTGAAGACTGGAGTGATGATGCTGAAAATTCAGCTTTGATCACAGGAACAAATGACATTTTATAATATATTCAAATGGAAAACAGTTATTTAAAATTGTAATAATATTTCACAATATTACTGTTTTTACTGCACTTTTTGTGAAATAAAATGCAGTCTTGGTGAGCATAAGAGACTTCTTTAAAGCCCCCCTGTGATGAAAATCAAGCTTTTAATGTAGTTTATATGTCTATGTGGTGTTTTTAATATGATTTAAGACAAACCATGTACAAATTCATAAGTCAACACGATTAATGAGTATTTTCTCCTTAAAACTGCAGTGAACCAAAGACAGTCTCAAAAACACGGTTTGAAATTGCTGGTGTTTCTGACGTCACAAACTACCATGTAACCAATCAGATCAACGTGTGATCATCAACGAGTGGATCTCTGAGCTGCTGTGAGTGAGTGGAGGCGGGGCTCATTTGCATATTCATAGAATCGTGTATACTAAATGAGGCAAGGGTGTCGAGTTACATTCAAGCTATTTTAAGACATGAAGACATTTTTTTCAAGGAAAAAACTTTTAAATATGTAATTTTGGTAATCAAAGATGTCTTTTAAGGGATACATTTATTGACTAAAGGCGGACTTTAAAAAATCTTACAGACCCCAAACTTCTGAATGGTAAAGTATAATTTTTGGATTACTAACCTCACTCCCCTGATCTCAAAAGACGCTCTAGTGACTGACACTAGAAACTGCGTTGTTGTTAGCGTGCCTGCCTCCCATGCCGGAGACGCCGGTTCGAGTCCCGCTCGAGGGGTTACACTAAGATGCTCTGGGTGGTTGTTACAACATTGCTAAGCTAAAGTGGTTGTTAGGTGGTCCTTACTAAAAAGTATGTTCGTAGCACAAAAAGTGTAGTTCTTAGTTTGCTCATACCTCTACTTATAAATAGGAGCAATATTAATTGTCTTAAGCACCACTAATTAGTAAGTGCACCTGTAAGTTAGCATTTCAAAGCACAGCGGTGAGATGATGTGATGCCTTTAGCATTTAGCGCATTCATGCTATCTTGGAGAACGAGACACAGTGACCCAAAAGTGTATAAATATATTGTGCATGAACAGCATGAAAAGTTTCCGCAAAAAGTGTGTCATCCGGTTTCTTGCCACCAGGAAGTCCCACCTGCCTACCAGATGGCAGAATTTGCCTGGAAAATATTTACCCTTCCCCTCATCATGCTAGACCATTTGGCAAATGACACGTGCCTGAGAACTTGTTTAACAAGTGGAGCGCGGAGAGAAAGACAGACAGACAGAGACCCAGAGTTCTGCTTCAGTGTGATATTGATCTGTAGCTCTGACACTTTAGTGTGAAGAATGACCCTTCGAGGGCATTGTGAAAGTGTGTGTGTGTGCATTAAAGTGCTATGGTCCCTTTTATGGATGGGGAAACAGCTTTTAGAATCAGTCATGCTTTATACAGTTGTGCTTGGGTCACCTATAAGGCCAGAAACATATATTACTTATTAATTTATTGCTTACATAGTTTGTCTTTAAAAAAATCTGACTAAAATGGCTAACTCTATTCCTGACAAATTTAATCCACAATATACTGACTGTGATTGGATTTTTTTCAAACAATGGTAACACTTTAAAATAAGGTCCCATATTTAACAAAACAACAAGCAATAGGCAAATTAGTCTGGTGATGTAGGACTGCGCGTGACTTTCCAGTTCCCGCTGGATTTCGCTGAATAAAATGCTGCGTGGAGTCTACGAATAAAAACACTGCGTGAACTCAACCAATCAGCATGTTCAGCGCCCAAGTCCCACCCCTGAATGTTCCTGACCTTTGAAGAGGTACTACACTCTAAAAAATGCTGGGTTATTTCAACCCGAATTTGGATCAAATATGGACAAACCCAGCCGTTGGGTTACATTTTTAAATAAAATTTTTAACCCAACATTTTGGTTTGTCCATGTTTGACCCAAAATTGGGTTAAAACAACCCAGCATATACCCATAGACTGTGGTACTTCCTCGCGAGCAGGGACTTTCTGAGGGGGAAATTTCTACCCTGAACTTCATTTAGACCCGGGTCCCTGCGGTCGAAACACACCGAGTCCCACCCCAAAGTCCCGAGTTCCTGGGGAAAGTTCCTGTATTTCCATTGGCTTTTGGATTATTGCAGAAACTAAGCTCTGTGACCAACAAAAGTTTATGATCCTTGCATATTTTGTTCATAAAGATGATAATCTTCACAAATGAACAACTTTTATGCTTTTTGACAACAGGTGCTGCTGTTTTGCTACTGGTTTAAAGGGGTCATATAATGCCATTTTTGTACAAGCTAATATGATTCTTTAGGGTCTAAATTAAAAGTTTGTAATATACTTTAATTAAAAATTCTCATTAGTATTGTAAGAAAACACTTATTTTACCTGGTCAAAAACAGCTCTGTTTTCAGCACGCCGTTTCAGTGCATATAACTTTAAATGATAATGAGCTTTGCTCACTCCGCCTCTCTGTTCTGTGCGTACACCGTTTGTAACACAATAACCATAACGGTTGTTCATTATAAACGTGGGATTATGAATTATATTGAGAACGTTGTACATAGAAAACATGCTGTAATGTACCCTGAGTGTAAACCGACGCATTCATCGTGAAGCGTGCAGCTAGCGATTTGCAAAGATTAATATAAATATTAATATAAAGATTAATAAAAACGTTACACTCACTTTAGTTCTTCTGAAGGTTCAGCAGGAACACGAATAGGTTCCGATCCTTTATTCAGGTGCAGCTTCTCAGCAAAACCAGCTTTACACTGATCCTCGTTTATAAAGCAGTCCACTGAGAAATGATTCGGCAAACATGAGAGCATTGACGTTACTCGTGGGGAATATTCCCTTCGAAAACAAACTCAGCCACTGCGTCTTCAGCGGTTCGGATTTAGGAACATTAAAATGACTGCTGTGTTCGTTATTACACCCAAGAACAGAACACCACAATCGCTTAGAGACGCCATTCTGCTCATAGACAGTGCTCCAGCATATCAACAATGACCGCGCCGATCCGCGCGGACTATGATTGACAGGACGAGCGGGGGCGGGTCTGTGTTGAATCACTGCTGTCAATCAACAATCGCGGGAGGGGCGTCCGTTTTATTGACGTCACAAAAACGAACGGCTCGATTTGAGGCAGGGGAAAACATATAAGGAGATTAAAACAAAAACACTGGATGGATTTTTATCATTATATGATGGTTGTGTACAGGCACTGCCAACACACATTTCAGTACAATCAACTTGTAAAAGTGCATGTACCATTATATGACCCCTTTAAGGCATTGGTTAGCTAGTCTAGAGGTAGATCTACAGCAAAACAAAGCAAATGTTTAATTACTACAATTGTAATTTCTCTCTAGAAATGACATCAAAAGTGGAAAACGTTGGTCAAAAATGTACATTTACACACAAACTGACCACCAACCGCAACTTTCAGACGCCATCTTTCTTTTTTAGTTTAACTGTCACAGAATGGAAAGCACAGGATTGTAGGATACCAAAGGCAGCGAAGGATGCATCTATGCTGCCTTCAAAAATCGATCAGATCTCAGGAGACAGGAAGTGAAGCTAACACTGAATTCGGACATGACTTAATGCCTTCCTATTAATTAATAATGCATAGACAAACAAGACAAGCAACACTTGTCACTCAAGTCAAAATTGAGGACCGGAACTGCATCATTTAGGCCTGCTGTACGGAAGTGGGCCGATTACATTGCACGGTCCAATCAATACCTTAATGGACAAAATCAAGCCCGTGAATCTTCAGTCACAAAACAGAAGTTAAAAAACACTGTGGACGGTGTTTCATTATGCGTTTAAAGCTCAGGCTGTGATGAGGCGTGACTCTCAAGAAGTCCCTCGCCGAGGAATCAGCTCTTCTCGAAAGCACGACATTCACTTAAGAACAACATCAAGAGCAACTCGGAGGACATTCAGTGCGGAACATCTGCCAGTTCATTTATCTAGGGTTCAGTAAGCTTTGTTAGTGCTGAGCTGTTTGTTCATTCCTCCAGGGCCGTGGGAGTGTTTGTGTTGACCCCTGCGAGGGAAATTTCCCCCCTAATTAATCTGTTTTAATTGTCGGTTCCTCATTGTCTGCGTCAATGTTAATCCTTGAGTCTAATCCGCGGACACACACGGACTCATTTCCCGTCTCTCCGTGGCTTGGGAACTTTTGGGGAACGTGATAAGTGTTAGTTTCATCTCTAATGAAGCCCGAAACACTATCCACTGTTAGCTTTACTGAGAGCCATTAAAACAAACACAGCAGAGAGGAATGAAGTGGCCAGGACAAACCTTCCCCCCTTGAGAAACGTGCTGCTGTATAATCACATTTCCAGGCTGTTAATTGAAAAGCAGAGTGTTAATCTTCCTTTTCTGAAGCGCTCATAATTACCGCAGCTCAGCGGCATCTCCAAGATTAAAGTCATCTGAAAATCTCCCTCACCTTCATGAAAGGGCAGAAACTGAGGCTCACTTTCTCATATAGACTGTGTGTGGTAGTAGAGCATAGCTAGAAAACTTATTCTGGCCCAGACATAAAACAGTCATCTGACTGACACGTAAAATGGCATCTCATTTGTCATTTTACTGTTCAAAATCCTTTGCGACTAAAGGCCCACATTTAAGGTCCATTCGCAACAAGAACAATGACTATATTAGCGTCCTTACCTACGCAGATATCCTTCTGTTTATTATTAGCATGTGCTGCAGTGTCTTCGTCTGCAGCTTTAAATGCTCTAACTATTAAAAGCAGGGTGAACTCTGATTGTTGTCAATGTCGTTCATCAACTGGAGAAAATCGTTGTGAAAGTTGTTGAGTGGAATCTGCTATTCTTTTACTTTTAGGTTAGAACATTTTTAATAAAACTAGCCTATATCTTTGTCATTATGGTTGGTGTGAACGGACCTTAATCGTATTGTATAATCCATGCAACAAATCATCATCTTGACCTAGACGTTAAAGGGATAGTTCACCCATGAATGAAAATTCTGTCATCATTTACTCACCCTCAAGTTGTTCCAAACCTGTATGAATTTCTTTCTTTCTTTCCCCAGGAATTTTTGGGTGAACTGTCCCTTTAAGTTTGTGACGGAGAAAAAAAAATCTCGATTTAAAAGGCTATCAATCTCAATAATTGTTTTTTTAATTATTATTATGAAGTAAAAAACAGTGTATACAATTTTTTTTGGTGTAATAAATTGGTAAACCCCCCCCCCCCCCCCCAGAAATGACAATACGCATGAGTATTTACGGAATACTTCATGTTCATTAAAATAAATTCTTTAAAGACTAAAACTTTGTTTATCACTATTTCAGAGGATTTAGACTTGTTGTGGGTTTCAAACTTTCTTTAAAAAAGGAGAGAATAGTTCCCAGTACACAGCAGAAGCATGCCAAACTCCTTATATTTATTTAAACAGAAACATTCAGTCATAAGACAATATAAAAACGCCTGAAGAAGCCATGCTGTATATACAGTATATAGCCAAATAAAAATTTAAAGCTATGGGTAAACCATCCAGGTGTGTCTTGTTTATTGTTCTCTACATATTTAATATATATATTTTTTAATTTTGTTATGTGTGCACTTTTTCAGGTGTTTTTGTTTAAATAAATAAATTAACTAAAGCTAATAAATGATTTTTTGTAAAATGTTAGCAATATTATTTTCTTGCACCAGGCGGTGCTTTGGAATTTGAAATCTCTTCATAAAACATTTATTTTACGTCAGCTTTTTGAACTTTTACTGTAATAAATGGATGCTAATTTATGCATGGCGAGGCAACATGGCGGTGAGTCATTGGAGGATCATGTAAACAGTGGCGTCTCCTGCCGAGCAGGGATGCGGTCTGTCAGTCACACACGGAGCAGCTGGATCAATATATCGCCCTGACGGAACTCCAGGGAGTTTAACCGACAGAAATTATGCCTGCAACTGAACTCAAACAGAGTCCCGCAACTCTCTGCATCTCATTCACGAACTCAACATGGTTCTAGCATTCACTCTGAATAATTATTATTGGCTACAGTTTTTTTCTGTGAAGAAAATAAGAGCATACAAATGTGAGTAACTTACCAAACTCTCAGCTAAGGTGTTCTTCTGGGCGGTTAAGGGCGTCCCTATGTGGTTGCTGAGTGTTTTTTTTCCCACATAGTGGTTGTTACTAGTTACAAGAGTCTATCTCTAAGTTTTTTTAATATCACAGTAAAAAAAAAAAACAACTAGGACACATTCTCAATATGGTCAGTTTTTCAAAACTTCACACAGTGAGCACAACATCAGTCTATGTGGGGTATTGATAATTTATCATTGTTTTGGCACAAAATGCATTCAATAACGACTACTTCAAACTACATGAATTATTTTCGGACGTAGAGACAGACACCACCACGAAAACTTTATGTACTTTACAGGCCAATTTGCACATGTTTACATACTATTTTCACGTTTAAATTTAAGTCAAAACCTAGCACAAGTTACACAAAAATCTATAGGACAGAAATTTGCAACATTTCTACAGTAATACCATAATAAAATGTTTTCAAAATCTAAAACAAATCTGATACTATCAAAGCACTATGTAACCGAACACATGCGTTAGTGTTTCAATTTCATTAACATCCTTTCAGAAGGGGACTTAGGAATACTTTTATACTGTATGTAAACATGGGCTGTAACATGTACGGCAGTGAATAAGCAGCACATGTATGAATGAAGTGTTTTGGTAGTTTTAGTGTGTTTTGAATGTGAAATGAACTGCTGTGCCAAGATGAGGTAAACATGGGCTGTAACATGTACGGCAGTGAATAAGCAGCACATGTATGAATGAAGTGTTTTGGTAGTTTTAGTGTGTTTTGAATGTGAAATGAACTGCTGTGCCAAGATGAGAGTTAGTTAGGAGAGCTTAAATTACCTAAGTATTGAGAAGTCTTGCAATTGTAACAAACTGTAAAACGAAATGCCCCAAATATGTCTTGATTCTATGATGTCATCATAAATGTATTACAGACCATCTGGAGCAACCTGGGGTTGAGCTCAGTGGTGGTGACTTCAAACCAGCAGTCTTCCAGTTAGCAGCTTTAACCACCACACCACCCAGATGTGCTCAGTCCGAGCTGTGTTGCAGATTTGTTTTCAGAGCAAGAACCCACGGGGAACACAGGTTTGTCCTGTCTGACCTCTACACAAGCTGATTTCATGTGTAAAATTGCCACTCATCTGCTTGAATGTGTTTGTGCTAATAAGAGACAGTGAGAGGAAATTTGGTACAATAATAATTACATGTAGTCTATATAAATAGAATATATACACACTATCCGCAATTATGTCTATTTGTTTTTACCAACGAATAGAGTAAAAAAAAAAGCCTCAGCAGAATTAATTGGAGTGTGTCTCTGCAGCATCAGTACATTGTAAAAATTATTTTCATGATTTATCACAATTTTTTTTATTTTATCAATGCAACTTAGATATCCACCACTAATATGCAAAGAATTATAGAAACAGTAAAAAATCGAAATAATCAAATAAAAATAATTATATTAATTTAATATTTGCGTTCACCAAGCAGGGAATTTTTTGATAATTGTGGCTTATAATTCATCATTATCAAAAGCCGTTGGTGACATGTTGAGTTATTTTGAGCATATGCATGACGTATGTGTGAAATGCTCATGTTCAGGTCTTTGTATTGATTCTATAAGATTGAATATCAGATTAGGTGCTGAGCTCGATTAACAGAACATGCATGTTTTGATGAGAATCGCAGCCAAAATGCAGCCCAGCAAATTGGTGGAAATGTTTGGAGCATCTGGGATCATCTGAAGTGGAGGAACGTTTGGAGCTCTTGATTGCTGATTAGGGAGCGAGAGAGAGAGATCAGAGAGTGTGTGCCGTGGCCATGTGTCACACGCTGATGTAATTAACAGCTGTGTCACAGAGCTCAGGTGCTGCGGAAAGGTGCCAGAACCCCCTCAACCGCACCGGCCAGAGGTCCAGATCTGCACTTTCAGATAGACAGAGAGAGAGAGAGTGATCACTCCAGCAAATTATGAGCCCATCATTTAATAATCGGTTTGAACTGGAACATAGTTCCAGCTTCCTCTACACCCTGCTTACCGAACCATCTTCAACCAGTCTATGTCTACAAGACAATGATGTACTAAAAACGTTTTTCCCTTGCATTTTTGAAAACGTACAGACGACAACGTTGTCAAAAAACGCCCCAAAAAACGCCACTGTCGTGTAAATGTAAATTTTATTATAAAATGAAAAATTATTTAGGAAAAATATAATAATATTTTTATTTTACATTAAAAACTGTACAATTACAATACTAATATTTAATTTCTTCATTTTCATACCTTAAACCATCAAACTTTTATTTTGACAGAAAACCGGAGAGAGCCCTCAAAGTCACAATGGACAAATCTTGTTTTTACTTTTTTTTATGGAATATTGCAGTATTTATTATAAATGATTTATTTAAAAAATACAAATTTTTAATTCATCTGCCCTCGTAATCCTTAATCAAAAATATTGGAATAAAATAGCTCACATGTAAGAACACAGTGCAGTAGATATATATTTATTTGATTAAATCACAACTTTTGCAGTTTAATAATCGCAGAAAGCCATATCACGATTTGATATTTTATTTAGATGAATCGTGCAGCCTTAATTAAATACAAAAATCCCCTAAAAATGCCTGTAGCTTGTTTACAAGTGACTAGAGACATTATATAGACCATATTACCTTATGACGAGTACTCCCTACAGCAGTTTTGTAAGACTTGGCTAACTCGAGACATTTTTCATTGTGTCTCCAAAAGTAAAGCTAGGTCACAAACACACTCATACATGTCTGTCTATAATACTTCAGGATGTTTTTAGCAGGCTTAGGCATGTAGGGCCACTGACTCTTATCGATCGAGCGAAGATATTTGGGTATTTTATGTTTGGACTTGTGTTGAGATAAGAGGAAGTTCAGAGTATTGCCGTAGGACATTAAAGGAACCTCTCCACCCCCAGACTGGCTCATGGCCCTTTTGGAGGTTACGGCAGTCATTGATTTAATAAAAAAAAAGGAGATGGTGCTCTCAAGAGAAAGACTTGAAGCTTTTAAGCAGCAGAGAATCGGATTCTGCATTTTTTAGCCTGAAAGTTAATCGATATATGCATTTAGATTCATCACTCAAGAGTCCAGAACTAACAGCAGACATTTGGGTCAGACAGAGAGAAAGTTTTTACAAGAGCCACAGTAGATGAGGATTCAAAGCCCTCCTCTCTCTTAGTTGAGCTTTTCTAGTTCAATGTATATTCATGTTCCATTTGATATTTATACAGTTTTTCTAGTTAAATATGTCATATGGGACACTATCAACTCTCTTTGACTATTAGGAAGAAACAAGTTAAATTAAGATAATAATAATGACAAAATGCCCTGGAATAGTACTTTTAGTGTGTTTAGAAGAAAATATAGATATTATTTAGCCCTTGATGTCTCGTCCTAGATAACAAAAACATGTTCTGAGAACATTTAGCTAATGTTCCAATTAGGTAAGAAAACCTTATTTCTGAATGTACTCTAAAAACATTTTTTTCTTGTATATGTGAACATTAACATTCCATTTGATCATTTTGCAAACATTATGGGAACTATACTTTCGAGTGATCTAAAAACAATCAAAAAAAGTAGTAACATTTAAAAAATGTTAGACGAACATTCAACTAAAACATTTCAGAAAAAAAAACGTTCCATGAATAAACGATGTATAAATAATGTTTGGTTACACTTTATCTTAAGGTGATGTAGTTACATTTGTACTTAAGTACTGAGTAATGTTAACTACATGTAGTTATGGTTTGGTTTAGGGTTTAGTTACTTTTACTGTTATTACTATATGTAGTAACGTGTAACTATGTCCCTTTAGTGTTACCTAATGTTTTTGTGCTAACGTTCTGAGAACATTAAAATTTTGAACAAACTTTCTATTAATGTTACTGGAAGACCGTTTGTTCAGAACTTAGCCCGGATTTTGCTTGCTTTCCGGTGGATTCTTATAGCATATGATATTTAATAATATATATAAATCCTTTATTTCTCAAAGCAACACTGTACCAGTGACACCAGCCCATAAAGTACATTATTCACTGTCATATTATGATATTTGATCTATTTTAGTACTGATGATTATATTTATTATTTTCTCCTCTTAAAAAACATTAGGCTTCATATGATGAATTTTTTTGAGGCCACAAAATATAGCAGTTTCATATTCTAGTTGTCCAGAAGTCTGAATTATACAGACCTTTTTCCTATTTAAAGCATCTTGCAGATGGTTGGTGTAAATCTGGACACTAATCATGCAACTCTGCGATCAGACTATTTCAAGTGTCAGTATGTATTGATTAACATTCACGATGACATTTTATTTAGAGTGTGTCGACTAACAGTATTTACAGTGTTGAAGGAATGATTCTGATTGGGCCGTGACCACTGACCGTAGAGAGCTCTCAGGACAGATGCTCGTTGTGTGTGTGTCCGTTGAGATCATTCTGGTCACGGCTGATGCTGCAGTCTTGCATGATCCGCTTGTAAATCACACGGACACTGAAAGATTAAACATGATGGTGTGTGTGTGTGTGTGTGCCACTGCAATAAATGTCAAAGTGTGAGTCAGATGCGATGCTGTTTTAGTCTAATGGTAAAGGACGTGGCGGCTGATGGAATGGTTGCAGGTTTATTTCCAGGTGTGGATGACCCTGATCTGTTCCAGGAGTCTGGGATTGAATAGTTTAAGAGCTGATTGCTCTTGCACACAACAGTAAATGTAAGAGTGAGAGTAATATGGGAGCCACTGCAAAGGTTGTATGTTCAATTCCAGAATGTAGTGACCTGGAAACGGATTTTAGACACTAAAAGGGCAATTCACTTAGAATGAATTGCTCCAGCTGATAGCATCTTATTTGGACGCGCTGTCTGGGATGTCTTAGCATGCGATTCACTAAAGGAATTATGCAAATCAAAAAAACCATTGAACTTTGACGCACCGCAATTCCTCAGCTTTCAGTCCACACCTCAGCAAAGAACTGGAAGATTCCTTTATTATCCTTGGGATGGACTGATATTGCTTTTTGACGGGGTTTAATATGCAATTTTAAACCTATTTTTACGTCTGATAACATGTCCGGAATAGTAATAATAATAATTAGTATTATTATTAATGAAATAGTTATGCATAACTGTTTAAAATGCAAAAAGCTATTAAAAGTAATTATGTAAACAATCAAATAAGTCTAAAAACTCACAAACATGTTCAAAAGTTGTGAGTCAGCAAGATTTTTTTAATAGCTGCATTTGTTTGATCAGAAATACAGTAAAAACAGTAATATTGTGAAATATTAGTACAGTTTAAATCTGGGTTTGAATATATTTTAAAATGTCATTTATTCCTCCTAATGATAAAAGCTGAGTTTTCAGCATAATTACTCCAGTCTTCAGTGTCACATGATCCTTCAGAAATCAGTCTTATATGCTGATTTGCTGCTCAAGAAACTTTGCTTATTATTATCAATGCTGAAAACAGTTGTGATGCTTCATATTTTTATGGAAACTACTTTTTTTCAGGATTCAGTCCTTTTCCCTATGTACAATGTACTTATTACAGTAATTACAATAACTACACTAACCCTACCTTAACCTCTGTAGTTACCTTATATTACCCAGTATTTTCTTAGGTAAGCACACTGTTAGATTAAGATGACTAAAATAAAGTGTAACCGGATTCTTAAAGCTCAAAAGAACAGAATTTATTTGAATTAGAAACTTTTGTAACATTATAATGCCTTTACTGTCCATTTTGATCTATTTAATAGGTCCTTTTTAAATAAAACTATTCATTTCTTTCTTTAAAAAAAATAGCGTACCGACTAATTGCACAAAGAACTAGAGAATAATAGTTCTTTTTGGAACTAAGAAATAACTAAAAAGCCTTTTGCTTTTAATTAGAACCTCTATTTTTAACAGTGAAGGTGATGTGATAATATGCAAATCTTCTGAGTTTCGTGCTGTTTTTGATGAAATGTAGCCCCTTTTCTCCTTCTGTGACTGTGGTAATTAAGAGCTCTTTGAAGCCTGGGGATTTATACAGTATGTCATTCTTCAGTGAGAGTAGTTGACAACTCTCTTATAGATGGAGACCTGAACGGAAACTATCTTAGATAATCAGTTACACTGTAAAAAAGGGAGTTACATTGGTAAGAAATGCAATTTATACCACATAAAACGCATATTAGACCTGCAGTATGAACAGAGTCTGCAACAAGCAATTTCATATTGCAGAATATCCCTGATTTGTTGAAGACCTCCTGTAGTGAAAATCAAGTGGTGTTCTTGTATCAAGTGGATAGTTCACCCAAAAATGAAAATTCTGTCAGTAATTACTCTCCCTCATGCTGTTCCAACCCTGTAAGACTTTCGTTCATCTTCGCAACACAAATTAAGATATTTTTGATTAAATCTGAGAGCTGGATCAGTCCTCCATAGGCTTCTAAGGGATTGAAACTTGCCGGCCCAGAAAAGTTCGCAAAAACATCGTTGAAATAGTCCAAGTGACTACAGTGGTTCAACCTTAAAGGGATACTCCACCCAAAAATGAAAATTCTGTCATCATTTACTCACCCTCAAGTTGTTGCAAACCTGTATGAATTTCTTTCTTCTGCTGAACACAAAGGAAGATATTTTGAAGAACGATTGGAACTTTGGCACCATTGACTTCCATAGTATTTTTTTTCTACTATGGAAGTCAATGGTGCCAAACAACTGTTTGGTTCCAATCGTTCTTCAAAATATCTTCCTTTGTGTTCAGCAGAAGAAAGAAACTCATACAGGTTTGCAACGACTTGAGGGTGAGTAAATGATGACAGAATTTTCATTTTTGGGAGTATCCCTTTAAGTTTATCAAGCGACGAGAATACTTTTTGTGCGCAAAAATAACGAAACTATTAATTTTCGCTTCTGTGTTGTACGTCACACGCATCACACACATGACCAGCGTCAGCCAATAGTGAGCCTACATTCTGACGTACAACACAGAAGCGCTGCGCTGTTACACTACGTGAACTCACTCAGAGGCCCACACAGAAGAAAATTAATAGTTGAATAAAGTCGTTATTTTTGCGCACAAAAAGTATTCTCGTCGCTTGATAAACTTAAGGTTGAGCCACTGTAGTCACTTGGACTATTTTAACGATGTTTTTACGAACTTTTCTGGGCCGGCAAGTTCAATGACATAGAAGCCTATGGAGGAGTGAGACAGCTCTCAGATTTAATCAAAAATATCTTAATTTGTGTTCCGAAGATGAACGAAAGTCTTACGAGTTGGAACAACATGAGGGTGAGTAATTACTGACAGAATTTTTTTTGGGTGAACTATCCCTTTAAGATGCTTTAAGACAAACCATATGCAAATTCATCAGTCCATGCTATTGCTGAGCATCTCCTTAAAGGGGTCATATAATGGTACATGCACTTTTTTAAGTTGATTGTACTGAAATGTATGTTGGCAGTGCCTGTACACAACCATCATATAATGATAAAAATCCATCCAGTGTTTTTGTTTTAATCTCCTTATATGTTTTCCCCTGTCTCAAATCGAGCCGTTCGACCGTGTGACGTCACACGGTCGGACGCCCCTCCCGCGATTGTTGATTGATAGGCGCGTTTCAACACAGACCCGCCCCCGCTCGTGAGAGCTGTCAATCATAGTCTGCGCGGACCGGCGCGGTCATTGTTGATATGCTGGAGCACTGTCTATGAGCAGAATGGCGTCTAAGCGATTGTGGTGTTCTGTTCTTGGGTGTAATAACGAACACAGCAGTCATTTTAATGTTCCTAAATCCGAACCGCTGAAGACGCAGTGGCTGAGTTTGTTTTCGAAGGGAATATTCCCCACGAGCAACGTCAATGCTTTCATGTTTGCGCGAATCATTTCTCACCAGACTGCTTTATAAACGAGGGTCAGTATAAAGCTGGTTTTGCTAAGAAGCTGCTCCTGAATAAAGAATCGGTACCAGATATTCGTGTTCCTGCTGAACCTCTAGAACAACTGAAGTGAGTGTAACGTTTTATTAAACTTTATATTAATATTTATATCTTTGCAAATCGCTTCACGATGAATGAGTCTAAGGTTTACACTCAGGGTACATTACTGCATGTTTTCTATGTACGACGTTCTCCATATAATTCATAATCCCACGTTTATAATGAACAACACGTTATGGTATTGTGTTACAAACGTGTACGCACAGAACAGAGAGGCGGAGTCAGCAAAGCTCATTATCATTTAAAATCATATGCACTGAAACGGCGTGCTGAAAACAGAGCTGTTTTTGACCAGGTAAAATAAGTGTTTTCTTACAATACTAATGAGAATTTTTAATTAAAGTATATTACAAACTTTTAATTTAGACCCTAAAGAATCATATTAGCTTGTACAAAAATGGCATTATATGACCCCTTTAAAACTGCAGTGTAACAAAGACAGTCCTGAAAGCGTGGTTTGAATTGGCCCGATTCCTACCGTCACAAACAATCCCATCAACATGTGGGGAAGGTTTTTTTCCACTGACTTTCTATGATGTTCAAAGCGTTCGGATGCTGAGTTTTAGAAGGCAGCTTTTTGACTCTGAGATGGCGAACGGGAACACGGTTTGTGTAACATTAGCAACACATTATTAGCTGTTTGATAACGTAGCCAAACAAAAGGCTAATCATATTAATTACTGTTATGTGTCTGACACTGTATAATTCACTCTTCCTCTTCTGAATCCGCTTCTGATTCAAACATTTATGGCGGTATATTCCAATATTCCCACTTACCATTGTGTTGCATTTACTACAGTTGACTGAGTGGATCAGTCAGAGCTGGTGTGAGTGAGTGGAGGCGGGTTTCATTTGCATATTCATGAATCTGCGTATACATAATGAAGCAATGGTGTAGAGTTACAATTAAGCTATTTTAAGGCATGAAGAACTGATTTTCAAGAGGAAAAAAGCTTTTAAATATGTCAATTTAATTATCTAAGAGGAGTTTTAAGGGATCAAATGATTGACTGCAGGGTGACTCCCAGCATGCACTGCATCACAAATAAATTATGCAGTTAGTGTTATAGGATTTTTCCCTATTCATTATTAACACATTTATGTGCTTGTTGTGGGACTGACACATACTATGTTTGGTTTGCGAGATATTCTATTCTATTCTATTCTATTCTATTCTATTCTATTCTATTCTATTCTATAATGCTTATATTGCAGGGTTCACTTTATAAGAGTCATATAAATTGTGCTTAAGAATGATGACAATGAACATTTATTGTTGCTAATTTATACTTTGTTAATAAGGAAAGGTTCAGTTTCCTAAAAAAAATAATTAATTGGCTAAATTAGACATGAAGATTCAAATTGGTTAAATAAAGTTGCATTACTGGGCGCAATTATTAAGAGACTAATTAAACGCACACATACACACGCTAGTTTTTATATCATAGAGATAGAGGGAATGTTCCATTGATGTCTATTGTTCTTTAATTAACATAACTGTAATTAGTATAGGCTTTTGGCCTTTCATGTAATATAATAGACAATTTAGTCATTTTATGAAGCCGTTTTCTTTGTAGCAACTCCCAGGTAGGTTTGTGAAGGCATTTGGTTCCCTCAAACCTGACACACACATACAGAGGCCTTTCTTTTTAAACAGATGTCTTTTCTACCTTCACACACACACACGCTCACACACCAGTGTGATATATGAGGAACAGAGCTATCATTCTGGCAGGCTACGCACCCACAATTTAATTGGAAAACATGGCTCATCATTTAAACAAGACATTCGTATGGTTTCGTCCGAATGACAATAAATCACCATAAATGTGCCATTTTCAGCTCTATCCATTTTTAAAATGTGTCACGTCTGCACAGGTCTCGGCGGTCTCGGCCCCTCCAGCGATATGAAGATCCCATCACACGAAATCCATTAACCCCGCACATGCTCAGCTTTGAGCCTGACAGAGGAATATCAGGAGCGATCGAGAGAGCAGAGCCGCTGTAAAGGATAGCTGTAAGGTACAGGTTCTCAAATGATTCAATCTAATCGATTCACAAAAAATCATACTTCGAATTTTAAAGTGCCCTTATTATGCTTTTTCTGGATATTACCTTTCATGTAGTGTGTAATAAAGCCGTTTGTGAATGTAAAAGGTCTGCAAAGATCAAATCAAAGTGCAAGACAAATTGAGTTATTGTCTCCCAAAAGAAAGAACTGATTCTGGACTTCCTGAAACAAGTCGTTCCAGTCTTACTTCCTGCTTGAACCAATGAAGGTTTCTAACAAATTTGCATAATGCCAGCCTATGGTCTTCATTGGCCGAGAACAACGTCTACTTTGACCCTCAAACACTGTAGTTGTAACTGAGGCCTGGAACTGCTGTTCTCTGCACTGCAAAAGCAAATCAAATTTGCTGCACTTCCAAAGGACGAGGACTCAAGCTTGAATTAATACGATAAAACTGAAGCCATCGTTACTGTTCATATCACGGTCCACAAGTGCTGAGGACGATCCAAAGCTGAAGTTCAGCTATGCTAATCGTTTTGTTTCCGACACGTGCTGTAAGTGATGGACCAATCACAACAGACTGGGCCATTGGACCAATCAGAGCAGAGCAGGCTCTCAGAAAGGCGGGGTTTAGAGAGATTGAATCCTTTATCGAACCGTTTCAGACACTGTGAGAAAAGAGCTGATGTTACAACGTATATTATGAGAAAATGAAAGTGTTTGTTGACCTTGGATGCATGTAATCATTTTGTAGGAGATTTCCAAAACAATATTAGGAGCCTTTAAAATAGCATAATGGGGGCATTTTAAATGATTAATTATTCAGTTTATAGAAAAGTCAGTGCAGACATATTTTACTTTGGCTTTTGGGCAGTTTATTGAGTTGAAAAAGCATTTTTAGAGTTGGATCATGGCCAAATCATGACCTGAATCGAATCGAATCATGAGGTTCAGAAAGCTTCCCTCCATTAATGAACAGGATAAAGAGATGCTTTTCCTGTCAGGACTGAACCCAGATTATTTTAGTTGCTATGTGTTTGATGTGTAAAATCACCAGAGGAAACTGAATCTGATGCTGCGTTCCAGGCAACCTGTAACCCGTGTTTTTCCAACCTTATACCCGTGAAAGTGCACTGGAACGGCAGTCAATCCCCTGACTTCCCACCCGTGAACTCGTACTAGATCGATGTACTCCCAGTTACGAGTTCTGACGTCACATAGCCCGCAAAACCATACAAAACAACAATGGCAGCCCCTACAGATGCAGTGTTTCTGCAGGCGGTACACAGTGAGAATACACTTTAGGACAATATAACGTTGCAGTCAAATTAATAATAATATAATAATAATGATAATAATACACACAAGATTATGTATTACAATGTTATGTGTCTGAAACAATAAGTATGTATATACACACACGATTATGTATTACAATGTTATGTGTCTGAAAAAATAAGTATGTATATTGCGCTCAGGTAGTTTGGCGTGACTGGCCTGGAACGCTACAAAGTCGTGAGTCGTGGTTTGAAGTCGTGATTTACGTGCTCAAAAACCTGCCTGGAACGCAGCATTATTCCCCACTGTTGTATTTTCAGCTCAGCTGAACTGTTTCCTAATTATCTCTGTTTTAGTATTTGAATCTGATGAAAGCCTAAGGCAAAAATAAAATAATCAGTAGCGTGTTTACTACAGAAGAGGAGATTTAAAAAAAAACCCTGAAAATAATATTAACACACACTGCGTGGTAAATAATATTCTGCCGAAAATGTGAATAACAGGCTGCTCTTATGATTGATAGTGGTGTCCAAAAATCTCAGAGCACTAGTAAAAATGCTTCTATTTGGTCTTTTTTTTTTCAATTTAATAGCTACATTATAAATATATATCACATTTAAACCTAAAAATAAACAGGTGTATATACACACATACACAAACACACATTGCAATTATATTATCATCAAAACAATTTGAGTGAAAAGTTGAACTGAAAAAAGTACATGATATTGAGAAATGTAAATTTTTTAAATATTGTATTATATTGTATATTTTGAGGTTTTTAATCACATTATGGCTGCTGCATAAACTCCACAGTTTTCTGTAAAACATTTAATTATAAATCATAATATTTCCTTCTTTTAAAAATTTAAAATCCAATCTGTTTATTTTCAGGTTTAAATTTGATTTTGTCTCAAACTTTTGGACCCCACGATATATAAATACAATAGTTAATATGGTGAAATAAGAAAATAAATCACTCATATTCCCATATATATATAAATATGTATTACATCAGCTAAGAAATTCACCAGATGACAGAACATATTTTATAAAATAAATGTCTGTATATGCATTAGTTTGATGTTGATACAATAAAAGCGAAGGTTTTATTCAGACTTGAGAGCACGAGACACTGAACATCATACATATTTGCATATGAAAGTTGTTTGCTCCTGATTTTTCAGACTGAACTCTGACATGCTTGATAACACGTGCTTGTTTCTTCCTCCTGAGACTGAGGTATTGAGCACATTAGTTTTCTGCTAACACTCTGAATGCGTTGCGCTTTAAACACCGCTTGTTGCCATGACTACAGGTTGCCTTCCAGATTTTCAGACGTGCACCTTTCAACCCACTGAAACCCACCGTACCACATCAGAGATAAACTTTGTATCATAGCTGAACTGATCAGCTTCTTTTAGGCCAAATGTTCTGTGTCTATAATCTCGAGAGGGTTGTGTTCCTATCCCACGGCTCAGGACTGTTGCCCTCTACAGGCTCACTGGGTCCACAGCTGTGGTTCAAAAGCAGCCCGATGCCCAGTGGGAGCATCCGAGGACATCATGAGGAACAGCTGAGCTCAGGTCTCTTAAAAAAAGAATAACTAGAACAACACGAGCCTTAAATAAAGCAGCTGCATTTTACAGAAGCCTCTCAGATGTGTGTGTGTGCGTGTGTGTTTCTGCTGATGCACTATGAATGACCAACTGGCCCTAAAGTTGGCTGATTGGTTAAAAACCAATTCTGGGTTCAGTTGAGCTCCAAAATAGCTTCAACTATCCCTTATTTTCTTAAAAAAAAAAAAATCCCAGTTACAGTGATTAATTGCAATTAATCGATTTGACAGCACTAACACACGCACGCACACACCACACACACAGTATATTGTGGCATCATGAGAGGGGTTGTTCTAGAGGGCAGATACATTGCCCTAAGATGGCGTCTTGGTAAGAACTACCACACCCAGGTCACCAAACGGGGAAGCTGGGGGGCAAGATGGCCGCCTACTAAGGCTACAAAACCTAGGCTGCCTGAGAGAGCAGGCTCTAATAGAGGGTGTGAGAGAATGTTGATGGTGTGTGTGGCTGGGAAAAGACCAAAGAGCTGAAAACATTAAAGTTGAAAAACTTCTGTTTGATTATTAAACACACCTGCATAGTGAAGAGACTGTTGAAGTGGTGTTTATTGGGAAACTGCACAAGCTAAAGATGCTGCTGCTTCACATGTGACATACATGACTTAAACCCCGTGGCAGATCTATACAGGTGGAGCTGGGGAAGGTGGAGGGTGCTGAAAGCGCGCTGCAAACTGATAACAGCACACAATGCCAGGTATTGGAGTGTTTGGGCTGCAAGCTCATTGGCCGCTGATGCAACAGCAACCAATCAGCTGTGCTATGTAGATAACGACATGATTGCAACCAATAAGTTAAAGACCTATCAGCCTGCACCATCCAGAGTTTCATGCCAGAACTATAATGTCTATTTGATGATTTTCTCATTTAACACAATAATGACTTATACACATATATATTATAAAAAGTTAAATAGTATAAAAAGTACATGAAATTTAGAAATGTCTATTAATAATTTAGTTTCATCCCTCATTTTCTATAAAAAAATAAAAATAAAAAAAAATATGTTGAGGCACAATGGAGCACTAGCGAAAACGCTTCAGTTTTGAAAAGTTGAAACTGAAAAAAGCACATGAAATTCAGAAATGTCATGTATGTATATAGATGTACAGTAAGTTGATTAAATAAATTTGACTTATCGCTCATTTTCTTTAAAAATATTCAAAATTCAAGTTAACCGTAATGCACTTACAATGGAAGTGAATGGGGACAGTATTTGGACATTTAAATGCAGAAATATTGATCTTCTGTTAAAATGTGTGTATTATTTGAGCTTTGAAGTTGCTCTCATCAATTTTACGTTTGTTTTAGGGTTTTTGGCGTTACGTTGTCATGGCAACAACTGTGGCAAATAAGAGAATCTGTCTCACAACATTGTTTACTTTCACTTTCATTTTAGCGTGATTTTGGGTGGAGCGTGTCAATTAACAACGGAAGGAAGTTGTATTTAAAAGGAGTGTGTAGTACCTGAATCTGGAGCGTCATCCGTTTGTTTGCACATGAGGTTTGCCAGTATGAGTGATGGTTTGGTGGAAAGACGGCGTGCGTGTCAATCAGCTGTTTCATGTGAAACGTAAAATGTCTGGTGCGTGACTGAAGCAGTGCGCTTCCAGACCGACCGTCGTGAGCTGTTCTGAGGGCAACGCGGAAAGCTGCTTGTCCACCTATCTTGGTGTCTGATGACCCGCGATACTCATTGGTGCCTTCAAAATCTGTACCTCTGCGCCGCCATTACACGCACTTCTATCCATGCACGCACCCACTCGCATAGCTTTCATATTCACACATTCTGTGTGCCTATTTAAAATTATTGTACTGTTGATTTAATGTTGGTAATTTACCACGAATTTAATGAGATGTTTATCCAATGTTTTCTTTTTCCTCTCTCTTTTTTTTCCTTATGGACATTTGAATGAATGTGGACACGAATCTGCAAACGTGGATAGCGTGACGCGGTCGGTTCCCGGCACGGATCTCAACGGCCAGAGACCGCTAGTGTGAATTTCACTTCTTATTGGTTTTTTTTTCTCTTTCTTCTTTTTTTTTGGGTCCATTTCGGTTTTTTGTGTGATTTATGATTATGAACATGTGTGGAAAAATAAATATCCCTTGCGAACTGACCTTTTTTCTGGGATTATTATTATAATTTGTTGTGTAACAGGTGGTTACCTTTTCTGCTATCCTGGGTTAAGTTAATTGTTTGACAGGTTTAATCCTGTCTGGCGCCCGAACTTTTCGTTAAAGACATTTATTTGTATTAGGGCGGCTGCCACCGTTACAGAGTGGCGCCCGAACAGGGACATGAAACCAAACACTTGGACACTTGAAACTTGAGCATTTGATTTTGAAAATCCCTGTGAACTATTGAACATTTAAAAAAAAAAAAAAAAAAAAAAACCTCTGAAACATTGTGATTTGTAAAGTTTATTTTCTGATGGAAAACTAGTGAAACAATGAAATTGTCTGACTTAACCTTGTAAATTGTTTGTTTCTGAAATTAGTTTTCTGTGTGTGTAAACTGTGACCGTTAAGTGAGTAATTAGAGTGTTATCTCTAAGGAGTCACAATAATTGAGATAATTGAAGGTGATTTACTGTGAATCCTTTTTGTTTTTGACTTAATGTTTTTTTTGTGTGTGTTGAAAATATTGATTGAACATTTGTGAAGTTGTATTTTGTTGTTTTGGAAAAATTTGGGGGGACAAACAAACTGACACACATTTCATTTACTGATACATTTATTTAAAAAAAATTTTCCACCCAACATTCTTACACTCCAACACTCATGGCAAATACCCCTCCTTCCCAATCTACTTTTGTGGAAATGGAGCCTCCACCAGACATCTCAACTCCAGTATGGCCGCCTGTACTGCGACCTCCGATGTCTCTGGTACCACCTCCAAGTGTTCCTGCCTTCTACCATACCCCCATTCTACTCAGCCCTGTTCATCCTGGAACCCATGTGCGCACGTCTTTTCCTGCTCTGGCTGGCAGCCCTCCAGTGCAAACCCTCACCTGGGCACCACAAGTAGATAACATGCAACTTTGCACCTCATCTGAAGGTGGAACTCCTTCTTCAGTGGCACAACATGACCTGCCCCACATTCTACCAACTCCTGGAAGGGGAATACAAGAAGTCACTGCCCGCGTACAAGGGAATTGGGATACCTTGTTTGATTTAATGGCAAGACAAGAAATAAGAGTGAATGAACTTACCAAGGAAGTGAAAGATACCTCTTCTCATCACCAGAGCCAGATGGCTGATCTTGCTACAAAAGTGGAGGATAACAAAAATCAAGTTTTAACTCTGTTTACTACCACTAAGCAACAAGAAGAGTCTGAAGCAGACAATCTGACTAAAGCAATGAAGTTGATGATCACAGGAGAACTCCAAAAGGTGGAATCTACCTTGGTATCTGAACTACGTTTTATGATTGATCAGCTCCAGTCAGAGGTTCAGCAGGACATCAAAGCTGTTCAAAACATATTCCAAACAAGCCATGATAAGATAAATTCACAACTCCAACAATGTGTTACACAAACTGATCAATGTCTCACCAGTTTCAAAGAATTGAAAAGTGAAGTGGAGAAAGGATTTCAAAGTGTCAAAGAAAGTGCGGATCAACGAAAGTTAAGTGTATTGACACCACCAGATCCTAGCACCACCACTTCATCTCTGCCATCTGTTTCTGCTCCAGTGACATCATCTTCTTCAACCCCTCTTTCAACATCTGTGGTTAAGAGTGACCATATAAGATTAACTTTCCCCACATTTGGAAGGCCTTCAGACGATGCAGACCCCTTACTGTACTTAACCAAATGTCAGGATTTTTTGGCTCTACATCCCCTGACAGATGCAGACATCTTGGCTACCTTCCGTACTGTTTTATACGGAACAGCACGTGACTGGTGGGAAGTCAGACGGTCCAACATAACCACCTGGAATGAGTTTGAGGCTGCATTCTTATCTGCTTTCCTTTCTGAGGATTATGAGGACGAACTGGCAGAACGTGTCCGTACTCGAATTCAGAGAGAGACAGAATCTATTAGAGATTTTGCGTTTTCTTATAGAGCTCTCTGTAAAAGATGGAAGGCAGATTTTACAGAGGGTGAAATTGTGAAGATGATACTCAAGAATATCAAGCCATACCTTGCCAGCCAATTGCGTAGTCGGGTGAATACTGTGGAAGAGCTGGTAAAATTAGGACATCAACTGGAAAAAGATTATGAGCAACAGCTTCGTTATGATTGTGGTCGAATGGGCCCTAAACATCTATCCACATCACAAAGACCCTCCTCAAACCAACCTACTGAGAAAATCCCAGTTCAGTGTTGGAGATGTAGAGGACAGCATCCACCCGGAAAATGTCCACACTATACCTCTCCCCAGTCATCCCAAGCACCTGGTCCACAGTATTCTATCAGCGGCAAACAACCTTATCACCCCAAGTCAGGTGGTCACCCGTCCAACAACTCTGTTGCTGCAACGAGAATTCATAAGTCACAATCAGCAACCAAGAAAACCTCCTCCTCATCCACAAGCTCTAATGAACGTGTAGCGATACCTCAACAACTAGTTGTCCCACTTTGTATTGATGCCTGGTCAGGAAAGGCCATTGTGGACACTGGTGCAAGCTACACACTCATCAATGAGAATCTCATGAGGCAACTTACATCCCCGGACCAGCTGCAACCGTGGTGCCGTGGTCCTCTTTATCTGGCAAATGGAAAAGCAGAGATTCCATTAGGATGGCTGAACACCACAATCCATTTACACGACCAATCATTTACCTTACCTACTGCTGTACTTTCCTCCCAAGCTCTAGCCTATGCTGTAGTCTTGGGGTTGGACTTTATTTTCTTCAGTGGCCTGCAACTCAATGTCATTGATCAGAAATACTCTTTCAAGCTTGATCCTTCAAAGGAGTACCCCTTTCAACCAGGAAATCCAAGTGTGCCGACTGCAAGTCCCCAAAAAGAGAGGTGTCAATTTAAGGAAGCCACACAAAACCTTTCCTTATTAACTTCTGTTCCCCCTCCGTCATCACCATTGCAAATTCAATACCCGGACGGTATTGATGAAAAAACATTGATACAACATGCTGTGGATGCTGCTCATTTACCCTTTGAAGGTAAGCTACAGTTACTCCAAATCTTGAAAGGCAGCCCTCAGGTGTGTACTCTCCGTACTGGACGTACTGAGGTACTCCAACACCGCATCTATTCCACCAGCCAAGTACCCATCAAACAACGACCATACCGGTTGTCTCCCATCAAGCAACTTGCACTGGATGAGCAACTCGATAAAATGTTGAGACAAGGAATAGTTGAACCCTCCCACTCTGGTTGGGCATCACCGGTGGTCTTGGTGCCTAAAAAAGACGGCAAATTCAGATTCTGTGTGGATTATAGAAAAGTTAATTCTGTAACAGAAAGTGACGCTTATCCTCTTCCCAATATAACAGAAATTCTGGAATCACTCTCTGGGGCAGCCATCTTCTCTACGATTGATCTAAACAGTGGATATTGGCAGGTGACCATGGACCCCAATAGCAAAACCCAGACAGCCTTCATCACTCCTGCAGGTCTATATCAATTTAATGTTATGCCGTTTGGGCTCAAAAATGCTCCCGCAACTTTTCAGAGGCTCATGGAGACAGTTCTGGGAGAACTAAGGAGAAAAATATGCTTTGTGTACATCGATGACATCATTGTGTACTCGCCTTCAATAACACAACATTTCCACGACCTCCAGACTGTACTCCATAGACTAGAAACTGCTGGTCTCACCATAAACTTGAAAAAAAGTCAATTCTGTCATCAGGAACTCACCTTCCTAGGACATGTTGTAAGTGTCAAGGGCATTTCAGCAGACCCTTGTAAGACTGAAGCCATTCATGCCTACCCTGTGCCTACAAACTTGAAGGAAGTTCAGCGGTTCCTCGGGTTAGCAGGGTGGTATCACCGCTTCGTTGAAAATTTTTCCAAGATTACTGAACCCCTCAACGCACTGAAAAAAAAGGGACATAGTTACAAATGGACAACCCAGTGTCAACAAGCGTTTGACCAACTCAAGACTTGCCTCACCTCACCACCTATTCTTGGCCATCCCGATCTTCAGCGTCCATTCATGGTATACACCGATGCCAGTGACATCGGCCTGGGTGCCATATTAGCTCAACGGAAGGATGCTGGCAGAGAGGAGGTTATCGCCTATGCAAGCCGAACCTTAACTGGGGCCGAACTCAATTATACTGCAACAGAGAAAGAATGTCTTGCAGTCATCTGGGCCCTGGAAAAGTGGCAACATTACTTGGAGCACAAGCTTTTTACAGTTGTTACTGACCATGCTGCACTGCAATGGGTCATGAACTCCACTAAAACCACCAGCCGCCTCATTCGTTGGGTTCTGCGATTGCAGAAATTCGATTTTGTTATTGAGTACAGAAAAGGGAAGCTAAATGTAGCTCCGGATGCTCTATCCAGGTCTTCGTATACCCCAGGATGTAACTTATACACCAGCGGAAAAGACCCAGCACTGCCTGTATCAGATGTTGTCCTGTGGGAAGAACAGCACAACGACCCCGAAGTTTCAAAATTATTGCAATCAGTTGCAGATAATTGTGCCAGTCTGAGTGACCAATACGAAATCATTGAGGACAAATTGTATCACAAAACATACCTGACAAATAACCAACTGCATTACAGAATCTACATTCCCAGCAGTCTCAGATCCACCCTTCTTCAGTACTATCACTCCACTCCCATCTGTGGCCATGGAGGAATCTACAAGACCTATAAGCGTCTTCAGGAAGTAGCATTTTGGCCTGGCATGTGGTCAGCGGTGAAACAGCATGTGAGAACCTGTGTTAAATGTCAAACTCTGAAAAGCGATAACCGGAAGCCTGCTGGAAAATTACAGCAAATCACAACAAGCCGCCCAAACCAAATGCTGGGAGTCGACCTCATGGGTCCGTTGCCACGTAGCACAAATCAAAATGAATACCTGCTTGTCTTTGTTGATTATTATTCTCGATGGGTTGAGTTGTTCCCCATTCGGAGTGCCACAGCGAAGAATGTTGCCTCCATCTTCAGAAAAGACATCCTGACACGATGGGGCGTACCAGACTTCATTCTCTCAGACAGAGGCGCTCAGTTTGTTTCATCTGTTTTCAGAGAGTTATTTGAGAACTGGAGTGTTACTCCTAGATTAACTACAGCCTATCACCCCCAAACCAACATGACAGAAAGAGTTAATCGGACTCTCAAGAGCATGATGGCAGCCTATGTGGATGACAACCATCAGAGGTGGGACCAGTTCTTACCTGAATTTAGATTCGCCCTTAATTCAGCTGTTCAAGAGACCACTGGATTAACACCAGCAGAACTCCAGCTGGGTAGGAAACTCCAAAGTCCAATGGACAAAATGCTCTCTGGGCCTAATCTTACCCCAGACGCTGCCTCGTATGATGTAGTTCATCATCTTCATCATCTGCAAACTCAAGCCAAAGAAAACAGCAAGAGAGCCAAAATGAGACAACTGAGAAACTATAATAAAAATAGAAGAGATGTAACATTCAAAAGCAAGGATCGAGTATGGTTGCGTAACTATCCACAGTCTGATGCACAGCGTAAATTTAGTGCAAAACTAGCCCAAAAATGGAAAGGTCCTTACCGTATTCTCAAACAGCTGGGTCCGTTGAACTATCAAATAGCCCTTGAAGACAGTGGAGAAGATGTACGTACAGCTCACGTTTGTAACATAAAAATGTGTTATCCAACGGCTGCGGAATGGGAGTTACAGGAAAAGGAAAAACTCCTGGATATGTTTCAAGAATCCTCTGATGAAGAAGATTTTCTAGGATTTTAATCTGCGTTTTCTCCCTTCTAAACAACCATAGGTTGTTTTCTTCTAGGGGGGGAGAGTGTGGCAAATAAGAGAATCTGTCTCACAACATTGTTTACTTTCACTTTCATTTTAGCGTGATTTTGGGTGGAGCGTGTCAATTAACAACGGAAGGAAGTTGTATTTAAAAGGAGTGTGTAGTACCTGAATCTGGAGCGTCATCCGTTTGTTTGCACATGAGGTTTGCCAGTATGAGTGATGGTTTGGTGGAAAGACGGCGTGCGTGTCAATCAGCTGTTTCATGTGAAACGTAAAATGTCTGGTGCGTGACTGAAGCAGTGCGCTTCCAGACCGACCGTCGTGAGCTGTTCTGAGGGCAACGCGGAAAGCTGCTTGTCCACCTATCTTGGTGTCTGATGACCCGCGATACTCATTGGTGCCTTCAAAATCTGCAAACTTGGTCAGTACCTCTGCGCCGCCATTACACGCACTTCTATCCATGCACGCACCCACTCGCATAGCTTTCATATTCACACATTCTGTGTGCCTATTTAAAATTATTGTACTGTTGATTTAATGTTGGTAATTTACCACGAATTTAATGAGATGTTTATCCAATGTTTTCTTTTTCCTCTCTCTTTTTTTTCCTTATGGACATTTCGTTTTTTGAATGAATGTGGACACGAATCTGCAAACGTGGATAGCGTGACGCGGTCGGTTCCCGGCACGGATCTCAACGGCCAGAGACCGCTAGTGTGAATTTCACTTCTTATTGTTTTTTTTTCCCTTTCTTCTTTTTTTTTGGGTCCATTTCGGTTTTTTGTGTGATTTATGATTATGAACATGTGTGGAAAAATAAATATCCCTTGCGAACTGACCTTTTTTCTGGGATTATTATTATAATTTGTTGTGTAACAGGTGGTTACCTTTTCTGCTATCCTGGGTTAAGTTAATTGTTTGACAGGTTTAATCCTGTCTGGCGCCCGAACTTTTCGTTAAAGACATTTATTTGTATTAGGGCGGCTGCCACCGTTACACAACGTTAACATCGGATATAACTTGGCCCGATTTTTTTCACTCTAAAATCCTGTTAACATGCAAATTGCTCGAATCTTGTGGCTATACTATTGAAACAGTTAGCATTTTAATTGGCTTCCATTTTAAGTGCCTTCCTGAAAGCCAGATTTCTGCTTTTTTAAAGATAAGGAGGGACAAGTGGAAATTATTTTCTTGTGGTAATCAACATTATGCCACAAATGCAGTCAATTTAACTCAAACCCAGAATATTCTTTTAAAGATCTCAGCTAAAAAAAGGTTGTAGGTTGAAACGCCTCAAGGGACAATGAACTTTACCAATTGGTGGCCAATCACTATAGCGGCACTGCTCAAGACAATAAACCCCGGGGTATTTGTACGATAAGTTGGTTTGGAGACGCAAATGTCCACTAATGGAGTAATAACTAAGCCAAACATATCCTCGAGCATCAATGTTCCCCATGACACTTTTTTTTTGCTAGCGCCTGCACATGTCACAGCAGTGCTCTGTCTGAGTGAACAAATACTCATTTAATCTAATGAGCATCTGAAGAACAATCTGAAACACACCCCAGAGAGCAGAAAACACATCTGAGCACAAGTATTACTCAGACGCTGCGACTAAAGCACTTTAAAAGAACAGGACAATCTAAATTTGAATCAGGCTGTAGATTAGAGCAGTTATTGATGTCTGGCTTCTGAAGCCCAAACACACTTTGCAAATACTCACAAATCCGGCTCCGTAGAGGGATTCGAGACAGAAGATGGAATTGAACAGCAGGGTTGTGTAAAATTCTGAATTTAATAACTGGCTCCCTTACAATGCTCGGATGTGAATTTGATTTGAATAGGCAACGCCCCACAGGAAGTTGAATTAGGATATGAATGAAATGAAGAGGAATTCACTGAATTTCATTTCAACGAAATCCAGCAGTCACACATCAGAGGAATTTCATTAGTCCAATAAAAGTTTTATGAATCATATAATCGTGATTAATTATTCCCTATGTAGAAAAGATTTCCCCCCTAACTGATAAAACTTATTTTTCTAAGCAAAAGTGATGTTTTTTTATTTTGCCATACAGCATTGGAAGAAAGTTTTAAAAGGTTAAAAAGTTAATTTGATTGATTTCCATTACACGAGAGTAGATGTTAAAACTTCATGCTGATTTGTACCCGGCTTTCGCCAAGATAAGCAAAACTAAGACGTAGCTTTACAGTAAACTATGCTTCTCCATCCATTTACGCTTCTTTCCATAAGGTGGTGTGACTCCCCTTCTGTCCGGCGTTAACGGCTGCAGTGTACTTGGCGCGTTAGCGCACGCGACGGCTGCAACTACAGGACCAGCACGACAACCGTCTGGATTGAACCGAGTAGGGGACATCTCTAGGGTCTTCAAGTGGGCACCTTCCGTCCTCAGTGTTTCGTCGACTAGCCCACGACACCTCAAGAGGGCTCGACAGTGACTCTGGCGTCCCAGAGTCACCCCCCTCCGTCCCCCACTCAACTCAGCCCAGCTTACTGACCTCTACATTCCTCCTGCTGCTGAGACCTAACCACAATATCACAATCTCTCCGCGACCCAACCATACGCGCCAACCCGTTGACTAAGGCTGTCGAGCCCCACTGGTGCGTTAATATGCAGTTTCAGTGGACAACGGTTCCGTATGGCATACCACCTACCGCAAAACACAATATCTACCCAACCACCCGTCATTCACGCAATATCCACAGGAACGTATACAAACAAACCAACAGACTCTTCAAGTTTTCAAGAACTCTACGAAACCGTAGCGTGGCGGCCTGTACACAGCCAGCTAGAATCTTTCCGTCTCAACCACAGCCAGTTGCTGCTCCTTTCTGCTGCTTCAGATAAGTTCTTTACTGTGCGACGCAACTCTTGGCCGCTGAATCCGACGTCTCTGAGGAACCGGGTTGTAGAGTGTGCCACAAAACCTTGACAACCCACTTCCACTGGATAAACCTGGACTCTCCATCCTCGCTGTTCTGCTTCAGTGGCCAGATGAGCATACCGCAGTTTCTTCCTCTCATATGCCTCATCTACCGCATCCTCCCATGGCACTGTTAACTCTATCAGTTGAACAATGCGTGCTGATCCAGACCACAAAACAATATCTGGTCGTAGGTTAGTGGTGGCAATCTCAGGTGGAAAAATAAGCCGTTGGTCAAGATCAGCCAGCATCTTCCAGTCCCTAGCAGCTTCCAGTTGTCCTGGGCGAGAATTGGTGTTAACACCTTTTCTTGGTGGTTGCTCGCCTGGGCGGAGGAATATTGTCTTCTGCGTGTAATGTTTTGCTAGAACAGGTGGCAACTTATTGGTCATGTTACGCTTGCCTTCTAATGCTAAAGCCAAACATCGCAGTACTTGGTCATGGCGCCAAGTAAACCGACCTTGGCTAAGAGCCACCTTACATCCTGTCAAAATGTGCCTTAATGTGGCAGGTGATGAACACAAAGGACAAGAGGGATCCTCTCCTACCCAGAGGTTTAGGTTCTGCGGTGATGGGAGAACATCATATGTTGACCTAATAAGGAACCTGATCCTACTCTCTTCCATTGACCAAAGGTCTTGCCAGCCCATCTTACGTTGTTCCACACTCTCCCATCTCATCCACTCTCCCTGCTTGGCCTGTGAAATGGCCTTTATACACCTCATCCTCTCCTCCTGCTGTCGCACCTCGTTGACTACCAGCTTCCTCCTTTGAGCTGGGCCTGCCTTGTGCCATTTAGGAGGAGCTAAACTGAGCCCAAAACCCCCTCTTCCATGCTGTACCTGTCCCACGATATCCCTAATTTGAAGGGCAGCCTTTGCCTCTACTACAGATTTCTTTTAAAATATATAAATACTGAGATCCAGAAAATATAAGTATAGTGTAATATAATATAATATAATATAATATATTATTAGTGCTGACAAATCGATTAACCGGGATTAATAGCATCTAACATAAGTTTTTGTGTATATATATATATATATATATATATATATATATATATAGACTTATATATACACACACACATTATATAAACAAAACAATTTTGTTAGATGCGATTAATCGATTTGACAGCCCTAAATGTAATATGACTGTTAAAAAAGTTGTATATATATCTACACTTACCTAAAGGATTATTAGGAACACCATACTAATACTGTGTTTGACCCGCTTTTGCCTTCAGAACTGCCTTAGTTCTACGTGACATTGATTCAACAAGGTGCTGAAAGCATTCTTTAGACATGTGGGCCCATATTGATAGGATAGCATCTTGCAGTTGATGGAGATTTGTGGGATGCACATCCAGGGCACGAAGCTCCCGTTCCACCACATCCCAAAGATGCTCTATTGGGTTGAGATCTGGTGACTATGGGGGCCATTTTAGTACAGTGAACTCCTTGTCATGTTCAAGAAACCAATTTGAAATGATTCGAGCTTTGTGACATGGTGCATTATCCTGCTGGAAGTAAACATCAGAGGATGGGTACATGGTGGCCATAAAGGGATGGACATGGTCAGAAACAATGCTCAGGTAGGCCGTGGCATTTAAACGATGCCCAATTGGCACTAAGGGGCCTAAAGTGTGCCAAGAAAACATCCCCCACACCATTACACCACCACCACCAGCCTGCACAGTGGTAAGGCATGATGGATCCATGTTCTCATTCTGTTTACGCCAAATTCTGACTCTACCATCTGAATGTCTCAACAGAAATCGAGACTCATCAGACCAGGCAACATTTTTCCAGTCTTCAACTGTCAATTTTGGTGAGCTCTTGCAAATTGTAGCCTCTTTTTCCTATTTGTAGTGGAGATGAGGGGTACCCGGTGGGGTCTTCTGCTGTTGTAGCCCATCCGCCTCAAGGTTGTGCGTGTTGTGGCTTCACAAATGCTTTGCTGCGTACCTCGGTTGTAACGAGTGGTTATTTCAGTCAAAGTTGCTCTTCTATCAGCTTGAATCAGTCGGCCCATTCTCCTCTGACCTCTAGCATCGACAAGGCATTTTCGCCCACAGGACTGCCGCATACTGGATGTTTTTCCCTTTTCACACCATTCTTTGTAAACCCTAGAAATGGTTGTGCGTGAAAATCCCAGTAACTGAGCAGATTGTGAAATACTCAGACCGGCCCGTCTGGCACCAACAACCATGCCATGCTCAAAATTGCTTAAATCACCTTTCTGACATTCAGTTTGGAGTTCAGGAGATTGTCTTGACCAGGACCACACCCCTAAATGCATTGAAGCATGCATTAAAGCATTACATTGCCATGTGATTGGTTGATTAGATAATTGCATTAATGAGAAATTGAACAGGTGTTCCTAATAATCCTTTAGGTGAGTGTATATATATACATAAATGTAGGCCTACTTAATTTCCAAACATACATTTTTTTGGGGGGTAAATGCAAAAATGCTTTAAAAAAATAATTAAACTGAAATTATATACAATAAATGTGTAAATTAAAAGACATTAAATTAAAATGTTTAAGGGTGACAGGTGTTTAAATGTGTTGTAACGAGGAACAATCGATAAAGCGACAAGCGAAAAAACCCTCTGAGTCTGAGTTTTTGTCCTGACTGGACAGGACATTTTGTCAGTCGTCTGGTTTGTATTCCTGCATGCGTTTCAAGTCACTTATGATGTTTAGGATGCCTTAGAAGGCACACAAAATCATCATGGCCTAATGATAAAAAGCATATAAACTACTGCAATACAGCACAAAGACTGAACTCTGTGCTGCTGATAACACAAGTAAACGGATCGTAGTTCATATGTAAAAGTTACTCCAGACGAGCATCTACGAATAAAAAGAAAATGTGAGGAAAAGCTATGCAAATCTCCAGCTCTGAATAAAGGATATTCTGATTACATGTTGAACTGAAGCTCTGCCACTTTCTCCGGTTGAGGTAAAACTGTATTAAGTGCACGTATAATCTCTGTATCCATGACAATTCTGCTCCAAATCCTGAATAATAGTTCTGTACGGGAGCATTAGGGATAAGAACGTAATGCGTCTCGGAGCGAACCCTCCGCTAGCCTGAGAGCATTCAGGGTTTAGCGTGCATTAATCTAGCAGTCTAAAGTTACACAAACAGATGAAGCATGCACTTAAACTGAACCTGATGTATTCCGACACAGGCCTCGGCAACATAATGCTGTGTGTACAAACAAAAAAATGCATTAATGCCGAGTACATGGGAGCTGCCATCACAGAGCAAGCCCACGAGGGCCACAGCGACGATCCTGTGGGATTAGGAACAGTATGTATCTGATAGATACTCTTTAAATATTCTGGTTTATCTGAGGGAACAGCCACCGGCCCGGCAGCGCCATAGAGAGGCCAGAGTTGTGCTGAGATTTGAGACTGATGCACTCGAGAACCATACATGCTTATCTCAGCGTGTGTCATAGAGTATTTCCCGGGCATCAGCGGATCTGATGAATGACAGATATATAGAAAATATTCATATGAAGTTTTCTAGGCCACTGCAGGGGAATCTTGGCCAAAAAGAGAATAAAAACTTGAGCCCTGTTCCAAAAACTAGTGAGCTGCCTATGTAGGCAACATTTTAAAGCACACTCCAGACATTACGTCTGTTCCCAAAAGTAGATTGCTTTAATATGTATAAATATGTTTCCCTTTAAGATATAGTTAATATAGTTGCCCCCATATATATAACTTTTTTTTTTTAAAGATGTATATTGCAAATGTAATATACACAATATAGTACAAAATGTCAAGGGCCAAGAAAATTAATTTTCAATCTTAATATAATTTTATTTAGTCTATGAAATAAATAAAGTAGTAACTATTTTCTGACAATGTAAATACACTTATAACTACATTTTAAATATATTTGCTAATTATATATATATATATATAGTCACGATGCAGGTTGAAGCAGGGAAGGATGCAGGATTGTAGCAGCTTTTATTTAAACTATCTCTAATACTCACAAACTAGATCAAAAGAAACATGAACAGAACAAGCAAACATCTAGCAACGCACAAACAGTGTGCACTTGACACAAACAATGAAGACAGAACAGAGAGGAACTTAAATACACAGATGAACAGAGAGGAACTTAAATACACAGATGAACAATGAAGACAAGGTCATAACAGGTGAACATGTGAGTGATGATGTAATGGTGGAGTGAGTGCAGGTGTGAGCCGGAGGGGATGATGGGAAATGTAGTGAGGAGGTGGAAATTAGCTGGTGACTGTGACATATATATAATACACTTTAAAATATTTATGTATATTAAATATGAACAAATATATTTCAAATGTATTTATAAATGTATGTATATTATCTCAAAAACATAAAACAATTAAATTTTTTTGTTACTTTTTCTTCATATATTTACTTAACATAAATGTAAATAATTTTATATTGTCCAAAATACTTTAAGATTGTAAATTAATTTTCTTGCCCCTTGAATACACACACAATATATATATATATATATATATATATATATATATGAAAACCTAGTGAGCTGCCTTATTGCCTACCGACATAATCAGATGTGTGTGTACAACACACACACACACACACACACACACACACACACACACACACACACACACACACACACACACACACACACACACACATCTGACTATGTCTGTACTAGGTAGTAAGGCAGCTCACTAGGTTTTAAAAGCAGCCATTTATTTTAATAGTTTTAATGAAAATATTAAATTTCGCAGCGCTTTAGGCATCTTTCTAAGGTAAACATTGTCCAAAAAAGTCATGTCTTTCCACATGACTGGAACAGAGGCTAATGAATGTTGATTATTTTTAAACAAAATTATGGGATAAGGGATGAATTTCCTATAGTCCTCCGAGCATCAGCCATGCATCTGTTGTGAAATGCTGTTTAAAAACCCAGTAAACTCCACGAGTCCGACCGTCAGCTCTGGCCTGAAGCTCACAGCCAGCAAATATTGCCAAACAATAAACAGCACGAAACTAATGTGATTTCAAATGCCACGTTTGTCCCTTACAGCTGAACTGATCCGTGAAAATGCTTTTTGTCACGGCACAAAGACAATTTGACAGTATTGATAGAGCACTTTATGAGGATAATCATAATCTGGTTCCTGTTTTTGAAAGGCAATCCATGAGGCATTTTTGCACTACTTAGATGACAGCGGATAACAGGTGTTAGAGGTTTTACCATAAAATGACCTGCAGTAATCGATAACCATAAACGGACTGCATGTAAAACTAGCCAAAAAAAGAGAAAATTTCAGCCAAATATGAAACATCAGCCGTTTTGTTTTTTGGACGAACCTTTAAATGTGGCACAGACAGTCCAGGTGAGCGGGATTCCTCCGAGAGCAGGTGTCCGCTCTGAATGTGATTCAGACACATTACTGTGACCGACAATTCACTGCCGTTTAAAACAAAGACTTTGACCTGCAGGAAAAGGCCATCAAAAAGAAAGCAGGTGAAGCCTCTTAGCTCTCCGCAGGCTTCCTCAAAGCACATGAAGCGTGTGAGCATGGCAGGGTTTCATCATCTGCACAGGTGTTCGCCTCTGTCTCTGACAGCATTAAACATTGACATCTGGACTATGAGCACAGATGATTTTGCTTCAGATGTTGTTAGTGAACAATGCAATCAGTAGCCACGTTTCCATTACAGATTTGCGCAAAAGGTTTGCGATATTTTGGAAATGTCGATAAAAGCTATTGCGAATTGACGGCGTTTCCGTTAACCGATGTTATGTGACTAAAACGTAATTTTTTCCGTTTCTCCCTTATATCTGCTTCAAGGACTTGATAAATTGTGGCATTTCTTTGTTGTTTAGAATCCAGTAGGCCTATTCCCGTAATACTTTTGTTTATTATGATTTTAATAAAGAACTCTGTCTCGTCTTCTGTCCAAACATACTACTGGCCTATGTCATCTTTTAAAAAATGATCGACTTTTACATACGCCAGCCGGTGACCTGTAAATGCGAAAAAAAAAAACAGTTTCCATTGAGGTTTTGCGAAATATTCCGTTTTCGAATTGCCAGAAAAACCACCTCATGCGAGCGTAAAACGAGCGATATATGGGAGTTTTTGAGAAATTGACGTGTTTCCATTGAGCGTATTTTCAATTCCCAATTTGCGCAATTTGAAGGTTAAAGGTGCTCTATGTAACTTTTAGCGGCTTCTAGTGGTGATGTTTCAGATTGTAACCAAATTTTACAAGAGCGCTCGTGCTCGAACTCATAGACAATACCGTCTATTATGCAAATATCTCGGCGAATACTAGACGGATTCGGCGAGCACCGAGCTCGTTGGGACCATCTAGTCGAGCTGAAAAGAACCATATAAGTTCCATAGTTTTTGGTGGTGTTTTCGCGGAGATATTAGCAGAAAACCATCAGGCGCGCTGCAAAATTGCGGGCGCCGGTGACGTCGCGATCTCAGAAGAAAATCGCTCGTATCTCTGGAACGCAAAGACCCAGAAGCTCAAATTCGGGGGAGGAGGTCCCAGGGGAACCCTTGCCCGAACGCTAGAGTGGCGGGCCTCGGGGATGCCCCCTACCGGATCGCCGTTCACTGGGACCCCCGATTTCGAACGGCTATAACTCGGGGAGCCGGGCGAGATGGACCTCGGGGGTGGGCTCGTTCGAAAGGCCCCGTCCAGCACTACGAACGATTAAAGTCTTGGGAATATTGATCAAAGATTGACTGAGATATAAGCCGAAAAACGTGCGCCTTTAACCGGACGTAACTCCCTGACCGTCTACAATAGACTGTATATAAGGAGAGAGGCTCGGGAGCGCGCATGCACGTCACATCCGTTGGATTTCGCGGTAAATCCGACCCGGAGACTTCACATAGAAATAGGAATACTGGCCTTCAGAGGTAATAGCAAAACTCGACAAGTGGATCATTTCAATGTGTGATTACAACCCCTTCACACACAGGCAATAAAAAAAGGATTCATTTTAGTAGAAAAGTTACATAGAGCACCTTTAATGGAAATGTGGCTAATGTTTTGTCAAATATTAACACTTTAATTTGTCTTTCAGTAAAGAGTACGTTTACAGGACATCGATGTACTAAAAACTGAAAAGCATTTCTTCTGCGTTTTTCGCATAGGGGGAGAGCGGGGTAAGTTGTCACACGGGTAAGTTGTCACACTGTTCATAACTCCAACACTAGAGGCTCTATCTCAAAAATCAAATAACCACTTTGTGTGACTTCTTCTTCTATAGTCAACTTCCTGTTCACATGTGGTCAAGATCACTCTAATCTGAGGTTAGCACAATTTTCTTATTTTTCTGCTTAAAAAGTAAAAAATTTGCACTTACATTTTATGCAATACAACATTGTTAGGTAGGAATGTTAAAAATAATTATTTTGCAAAAAATAGAGGAGACAGTAACGAGTCTTTTGATACTTTAGCTAAAGTGGTATGTTGAGCTAACCTTGAGATTTAGCCAACATTAACACACATGTCAGTTTGGGGCAAGTCGTCACGTGTGACAACCTGCCCCAGTACAAATAAACATATAGAACATGCTCAAAAAAATGTGATATTGTAGGCTAATTTATTTGTAATTGCAATAAGGTTTTTGAAGGAAGGAAGGAAGTAAGGAAAGGCAGGAATTAAGGAAGAAAGGAAGGAAGGAAGGGAGGAAGGAAGATGGTTCGACATTACCAACGAAAGACAAAGCATGGTAGTACACCACCTGACATAATGTTAAAGGCAGTCAGGCAGGTAAAGTTGCAGAACAAATCAATCAGAAGTACAGCGAAGGATTTTGACATAAATTACCGTACCCTGACTCGGTATTGTCAAAAGATAACCAGAGAAGAAATTGAAAGTCAGACAGCCATGCCAACAACAATGGTTGGTTATACAAAGCCACGGAAGATTTTTTCACCTGATTTGGAAAAGCAACTTGCTGAGTATATTATTAGGTCAGCTGACATTTATTTTGGTCTGTTGCCAAGTGAGGTCAGAAAGCTTGCCTACCAGTTTGCTGTGGCACACCAACTGAAGTTTGCGCCTTTGTGGGCAGAAAAAGAAAAGGCCAGCAAAGAGTGGTTTACAGGCTTCTTAAAGCGGCATACAACGCTGTCACTGAGAAAGCCAGAGGCTACTAGCTTTGCCAGGGCAAGTAGCTTCAACAGAGAGAATGTTAATGCCTTCTTTGACAACTTAGAGAATGTGTTAACCAAATATGAGTTTGGACCAGGAGACATCTGAAATGTTGATGAAACTGGCGTCACCACTGTACATAAACCAGAGAAAGTGGTGGCCAGATGTGGATTCAAACAAGTAGGGTCACTGACAAGTAGGGTCACTGACCGTCTCAGCCACAGGGAATAGTATACCTCCATACTTTATTTCCCCCCGTGTCAACTTCCGCGATCATTTCCTGATCAACGGGCCACCTGGCAGCAAAGGAGGGGCAAATTCCTCTGGATGGATGAAAGACACGCACTTTGTTGACTTCCTGAAACATTTCAGTGAACATACAAAGTGCTCAAAGGAGAAGCCCTGTTTACTCCTTTTGGACAACCACGAGTCTCATCTGTCCATTAATGGACTCAATTATGGCAAAGAAAATGGCATAATAATGTTGTCATTCCCACCCCACTGCTCACATCGGCTCCAACCATTAGACAGGTCTGTCTACGGACCACTAAAGAGGCACATCAACAGCTCATGTGATGCCTGGATGAGGAACAACCCCGGGAAGACAATGTCAATTTATGACATTCCTGGGATTGTGGCAATTGCCTATCCCCTGGCTGCAACCCCCTTAAACATACAGGCTGGCTTTAGGGTGGCTGGTGTTCAACCTTACAACAGAGATATATTTCTGGAAACCGAGTTTGCACCATCCTACGTCACAGATCGCCCCATTCAGGACCCTGCCCTGCCAGGCCCCAGCACCAACTCTGCTCTGCCAGGCCCCAGCACCAACCCTGCCCTGCTAGGCCCCAGCACTAACTCTGCTCTGCCAGGCCCCAGCACCAACTCTGCTCTGCCAGGCCCCAGCACCAACTCTGCTCTGCCAGGCCCCAGCACCAACTCTGCTCTGCCAGGCCCCAGCACCAACCCTGCCCTGCTAGGCCCCAGCACTAACTCTGCTCTGCCAGGCCCCAGCACTAACTCTGCTCTGCCAGGCCCCAGCACCAACTCTGCTCTGCCAGGCCCCAGCACCAACTCTGCTCTGCCAGGCCCCAGCACCAACTCTGCTCTGCCAGGCCCCAGCACCAACTCTGCTCTGCCAGGCCCCAGCACCAACCCTGCCCTGCTAGGCCCCAGCACTAACTCTGCTCTGCCAGGCCCCAGCACCAACCCTGCCCTGCTAGGCCCCAGCACCAACCCTGCCCTGCCAGGCCCCAGCACTAACTCTGCTCTGCCAGGCCCCAGCACCAACTCTGCTCTGCCAGGCCCCAGCACTAACTCTGCTCTGCCAGGCCCCAGCACCAACCCTGCACTGCTAGGCCCCAGCACTAACTCTGCTCTGCCAGGCCCCAGCACCAACCCTGCCCTGCCAGGCCCCAGCACCAACTCTGCTCTGCCAGGCCCCAGCACCAACTCTGCTCTGCCAGGCCCCAGCACCAACTCTGCCCTGCCAGGCCCCAGCACCAACTCTGGTCTGCCAGGCCCCAGCACCAACTCTGCTCTGCCAGGCCCCAGCACCAACTCTGGTCTGCCAGGCCCCAGCACCAACTCTGCTCTGCCAGGCCCCAGCACCAACTCTGCTCTGCCAGGCCCCAGCACCAACTCTGGTCTGCCAGGCCCCAGCACCAACTCTGGTCTGCCAGGCCCCAGCACCAACCCTGCCCTGCTAGGCCCCAGCACTAACTCTGCTCTGCCAGGCCCCAGCACCAACCCTGCCCTGCTTGGCCCCAGCACTAACTCTGCTCTGCCAGGCCCCAGCACCAACCCTGCCCTGCTAGGCCCCAGCACCAACCCTGCCCTGCCAGCAGCACCAACTCTGCTCTGCCATGCCCCAGCACCAACCCTGCCCTGCCAGGCCCCAGCACCAACTCTGGTCTGCCAGGCTCCAGCACCAACTCTGCTCTGCCAGGCCCCAGCACCAACCCTGCCCTGCCAGGCCCCAGCACCAACCCTGCTCTGCCAGGACCCAGCACCAACTATGCTCTGCCAGGCTCCAGCACCAACTCTGCCCTGCCAGGACCCAGCACCAACTCTGCCCTGCCAGGACCCAGCACCAACTATGCTCTGCCAGGCTCCAGCACCAACTCTGCCCTGCCAGGACCCAGCACCAACTCTGCCCTGCCAGGACCCAGCACCAACTCTGCCCTGCCAGGACCCAGCACCAACTATGCTCTGCCAAGCCCCAGCACCAACTATGCTCTGCCAGGACCCAGTACCAACTCTGCCCTGCCAGGACCCAGCACCAACTATGCTCTGCCAAGCCCCAGCACCAACTCTGCTCTGCCAGGCCCCAGCACCAACTCCGCTCTGCCTAGCAGGCCCAGTTATGCTTCTGCTATCACCAGCTCACCCTTACCCAGGAGTGCTATTGCTGACAGCGGGCTACCTACTCCAGAGGTCATCCAGCCATATCCAAAAGCTGGCCCCCGAAAACCAGCCAGCAAAGGAAGAAAACGACGCAAATCAGCAATTCTTTCTGGCACGCCAGTGAAGCTGCAACTAGAAATAGAAAAGAATAAGGCTCAATCTCGCAAAAAGCTGTTCCAAAAGAAAGGGAAGCAAGAGGGGGGAGTCAAAATCTGGACCTACAAAGAACAAGGCAGCCAAAAGAAGAAAAATCATACAAGAGTCATTATCAGATGATGAAGAGTGGTTCTGCCTCGTCTGTGCAGAGCCATTTTCAAACAGTCGTCCAAAGGAGACCTGGGTAAAATATGTCATATGCAACAATTGGGCCCATGATGCTTGCACCTCCGGCCAGGCAATTTATGTGTGCCAGAATTGTGACTCTGGAGATGAGTCTGATTAGTCAGATACAGGGCATCTGTTTTGTTCAGAGGTTGTTAAGTTAAGCGAGTTATCTGCAGCATTCCATTCAGTTATCATGGATCTATGTGCAAGCCAGACAACGTTTGAGTTTAAAGCTAAGTGGTCTTGCAACTTAATGTGTTTTGATTGAAATGTGCATTGTTTGGATTAAATAATTGTTTTTCCAGATTTTCCAGGCACAAAAGTTTATATTTCCAGTTCTGGTTTGAAATAAAATCACAAATAAAAAATAAATAAATAAATATTCACAATTAAGTCGTTGTGTTCATATTTTTAGATAATCTAGTGTGACAACTTACCCGCCGATGGGGCAAATTGTCTCAAGTGCACACTCTCTATTCTACAGTATACAACTCTATAATGAGATAAGATATGAAGATGTTATGACTACAACATATGTGCCCAAGACTTCCTTCTTTCATGTTAGACAGTGTGAAAAGTGTGACAATATACCTCGCTCTCCCCAGATGACGATGTTGACAAAATGATCCCCGTTCACACGGATTCGCGAAAATTAACACGTAATACATGTCTTTGTTTTCACAAATTCACTCTTTTTGTAGTTTACACTGAGACTACACTATAACAGTATCGTTTTCACTTTTAAACCCGTTTTCAAGTTTGTTTTCATGTTTGTGGTTCAGAGTCGTGCTTTGTGATTTTAATCATGTCTGAATCTGCCAGGTCTGTGTTTTTCTCACACAACCTCAGAAAAAAAAAAATCCTGGGCAATTATAAAAAGCTAATCTAACAACTTTTTCAAAGACCAATGAATGATAGAAAATAACGAACATGCTTGTCATATGTAAATAAATAATATAAATTAAATTAAGTAGGGTTTTATTCTGGCCAAAATATATATAAAATATGATAATATTATGCTAAATATATGTAAACAGCATGGCTTTAAGATTAATTTTGTGTAAATGTAAAATGTCATTTTTAAATGGATATTTTCTGAAATAAAAATATATTCATATATATGCTACATATATGTCCTATATATTTTTTGTGTATTTTCCAATGTAAATAAATATATATTTATAAAATATAAATATAGATGTAGCCTATATAAATATATTTACATTAAAACATATAAAAAATATATATAGGACATTTAAGTAACTAAATAAAAAAATGTATGTAAATACAATTTTTAATTCTGTTTTATATATATACATTACACAAAAAGATATATTACTTAAATACATTTTACTAGAGATTTAAATAGATCATATAAATATACACAATTTAATTAAATGAATATTTTAAACGGACCCTCTTTTATTATTAAGTAAAATTGTCTCCTTTAATACACCCTTTAAAATGGCTGCTGTGCTGTTAGCTTTTCTGTTCTCAGGAGGGTTTCTTTCAAGATTCAAGATTCAAATAGCTTTATTGGCATGGCGAAAGAAATCTTTACATTGCCAAAGCATTCATAACACTACACAATAAAAATAAATAAATAAGTAAATTATATAAAAAAAATTTTTAAAGTTCAAAGTTCAAAAGTTCTTTCTCTTCCTGCATGTTAATCTCTATGATGTCATACAAAGAGAGTAGGTCGGGCCAAAGGAACATGAACATGAATCATGAACATGAATCCTCTTTAGAGCTCAACGGTATAATAATAGCGATCCGACAGACATCAGAATCGTGGCAAACCCTGAACACTTTAAGTTGAATGAGAATAGAAATCTTCTTATCAAGAGAGATGTACCTTAGTTCAATGGAGTTATACTCTTTAAACTATCTCAAAAGTACATAAGAAAATGAATTAGCATGTGCTAATACTCACAAACATGTCTAGAATGTCAAAGTTTCTCACATTGCTGCCAGGTTGTGGTTGGACCTGAAGTGTATAGTTGGCTTTAAAGGTGATAGATGTGTAATTCTATAAATGTTTAAAACACCAACCCTGGTTTAATATACACACACTGGCACTAATTTTACCCCTCCCTCTCTCCTCCATTAGATCTGGCCTCTTTACACCCGTTCATTCATCTTCTAGTCACAAATTAACATAACATTAACATAATTAACATGCGTGTGTCACTGACCAGAGGGCTGTTAAACATTGTTCACACATCTCCTCCAGCATGTTTGACATTTTAAAGTGCTGAGCGTGTAGCTTACAGTGCAGGTAGCGCTACACACGGTCAGTAATTATGCTGCACGCTAGCCTCAGGTACAAGAACTTTGGAGATAATTAATATATTCAAATTGCACTCGCATACTCTCCGCTACACCCAAATGATTACAAAAGAGAATTAAAAGATGAAATTCATTGTGGTTTGGAAAGGATGCCCCTTTAAATGCATTCATGAGGACAAAGGATAGCATGCTGGCTAATGTTAGCAATAGCATGCTACTTGTACAATCTCTGCAGTATGAAGTATTGGTGCTTTCAAGTCACTTTTGTTGGAGCAAGATGGCAGTACCTTCTCTTATTTACCTACACACACAAATACAGCATACTTCTAGGAAATGAACAAAGAATGTAAATTGGATGGTTGTGTTTTTATGTGACATTTGCTGTGATCTGCAATGATTCATTTCTAAAAATATATATTTAGGTGAGGCTTTGATTCTGAGTTCTCTGTATTGACAGGAGGTGGGTGTTCAATTCATGCTGTGTTATTGTCTGTGATATATTTAAAAATCAGTGAGAATAAGCAGGAGAGAATATGTTACTGACAGAAGGAACTGCATGCGTTTCTAATTTAGCTGAGACTTTTAGAGCAAACCAAAAAGATAGGAAATATCATCCCTGTCAAGGGGCCATCTTTAAATCCTGTTGAAATGCATGATGACGATAAAATAAAAGCTTTTAAGTTTTTAAAGTGCTCTATTCCAGTGTCTTTGAGAGAAATGAGCACCCTTCAAATGGATAATTACACCGTAATCTTCGGTTCCATAGTGAAATCGTGAAACGCGCCTGTGAGAGGAAATCAGAAATGAAAACAACATTGAGAGAGGGAATGTAAGATGTCTGTGTTTATATGCATCAGTCAGCATCCAATAAACCCAAAACAGTTATTTTCTATTCATTAGATAAATTAGTCCGAGTGCCTCATTCTGGGAGTTTTCCGGATTCCGCATCTCAAAAGAAAACCATCATTTTCACTGTCTGTCTCTTTCGACAAGTGATTACAGCTTTTTTCCCCCAGTACTACGAGGAGGTCCATTTATTTTTCATACTCTCAAAGCTCTGTAAAGTCTTCCAGAAAACCTCTACAGAATGCATAATATATTTTCAGCGACACCTGGACCGTGTACCACAGTTTTCTTTGCGTTCCCTGAATAATCCTGCAGGAATGTGGTCATCTACCAGCTTAAACCAGGTTGACCTTGGTAGTCCAACCAGCCGGTACTCTAGCTGATCAACCTAAACCAGTTAAGACCAGATAATGACCACGGTTAAAACCAGTTAAACTGTTAGATTCTTTTCACCATTAAGCTTCTAATAACATCTTTAGTGATTTTCTTAAGCCCTGTTCACACATACAGTGATTTTATCGGAGAAGGTCATGAGGTTGCTATACTGTTGGACACTAATAGGCACTGGATGAGCGTTAATGGGAGCTTCACAACCGGACATAGTGAAAATCTGATCACTAATGAGATGCATTTGCTATAAAAACTAAGATGTTGTTCTATTTTGATAAGAAGCACCCAATGACTTATACAGTGATTTGCTGCAACAAAAAGACTATGTGCAAACATACTTTTATGCAGAGAAAATAAGATGTTCTAATTAGTTCTTATACATTTTCTTGTTCAGATCCTAAATATAACGTTGGGCATATGCTGAAGATTCTTCTGCAGAACAAAATAAACAAGGCACATTTTTGGTAAAAAAATCTCCATAGATTGTTTAATACAACATACCATATTTTCAACAATTCAACATCAATAAAATTGTGTTAATTAAAAAAAAGAAAACAAAATGCATATTACTTTTATTGCACAGAACAATTTAAACATTTTTTATACTAGATTTTTTCACCTTTTTAGGTCTTTTTTCTTTAGTATAAAAGAATATTATGGACCACATTAATGCACATTATCATTCTGGGCTGAATGTTGGAGAGGGCAGAGGTCATATAAAGATTTATTCGACGTAATAGGATGAAAACAGTAGGTAGACCACAGAGGCAGAGGATCAGAGAAAGATTCAGGTGTGTGTGTGTGTATGTGCAAGTGTCAGATTAACTCTAAAGTGGATCAGTAAGGGTTAAACCATCTGTGCAGCTTCTCCATCTCCATCAACCACTTAGCGAGGCGAAACCCATCTACACCGGAGCAAAATCCAGCGCATAAACACAGCTCAGTGTCCTTCCATGGAAATCACCTGCCCTGCTTGGCCCAGATTAAACACACACGTAAAACACAGCTGGACTGTGTAGCGAATTCATTAAACCATTGCATTTCAGCCCAAAAACCTGCTTCATACTCACTAACCAATCCATTTTTAACTAGCCTCTATCTAGCACTGCACCATTGAGCTTTCCTGTCAGCACAAACAGCCTACTTTCAATTTGCTCCCACTTCTTTATTCACAAACGTTGCCTGCCGTGATTAACGTGGCGCCATTTCCGCCTGTGGAAACATATGCTAAATAACGCAATAATTCTTAGTATGGATATCTGTCATTGTAACAAACCAACACCATCTGAGTCCTTAGACTTGCTGGATAACTTCGAAACGGTTTCTTTGGGCACCAAAGCTTCATATAATGTAAAGAAAAATAGATCTGCAGCCGGTAAGACAGGTCTTAGTCTAAGACCATTAGACAGGTGTGAGACCAAAAGACAGGTGTAAGACTCAAGAGACAGATCTGAGAGCAAGAGACAGGTGTGAGACTCGGCAGCAGGTAAAGGTGATTGAGTGCTGTCGAGCATATTAACACTCTCACCTTTTGATGAAATGATTAATTCTGTTATGAACTTGCTTTCTCTCGCACATACAGTGCACACTCTGAGATAGAGCTGTACAGTCTCGGTTTAGCTTTTCGGGCAAATAAAACTTTGAATGAGTTTGTTATATAAAAATGTGATGCTGCTGCAGTGCCATTAAATGGGTTTAAACCTGACCAGGCACAACAGAAATGCTCACTGCAGGCTACAATGATCATCTCTATATAAAATTAAAGCAAAACACACAACCAAAGTTACATAATTACTGCTGATTTCACTTGCCTAGCCATTAAATCCAACAATAAACAACCTGTACTTGTTTATCCAGATGCTTGAGTCGTAAAACTCCCTCGGCTTATCTAACAAATGCATTTAAAATACAGATCCGAAAGCAAAATGAGAACCAGACAGCAGAGTGCAGATACAAAGAAAGGAATGTGCGGTGAAAGTTGCACTATACACACATTTCTCTATAGCAGGAATGAAATGGAATCTATTATACTCTACATTCTGTTGTTAGACACAATGTAGAAGACATTTCTGGCGAATTTGGGCAAATTCAGCTGTTAGGTTTGTTAAATGTGCTTTTCACCCCTGATTTATCTACTGTTATTCTTTCATAAAACTATTAATTTTTAGTAGAAAACAAGAAATGAATGGGTTAAACAAATAAACAAAGAGGATGCAGGCAGCAGTACAGAAGGGAGAAGGATGCTCTGCCTTTGCATTCTGAAGGTCGACACAAAACATTTTGGAGGTTGGGGTTTTTCTTTTTCTTTTTTTTTGCCCATAAAAATCCACAGGAACTTAAGTGTTTTAAAACAAAATCCTCTCTCAAAGGTATTGGTCCCCGTAGGCTGAGTTTAAGCGGCATCACAGAGGACTGCGCATGAGGACATTTTCCCCCTCTCATGTTCAATATTGAACAAAAGCACCAACCCCTGTGACGCACATCCATCTTTAGTAAGGGGGAAAAACACCCCTCCTCTATGGGGAGCTCGTCAGAGCCAGAGGTTGTTCAGGCAGGGAATCTCTTGTTTTTGTCTTTATGAGTTTTTGAAAGGGTCTCTTGAGCTCCCTGGTTGGATTATATCATTTTCATGTTAAATTTTCGAGGGGCATCGGCGTTGCCGCTGCTGCTCATTCCAGCGTCCGATTTGCGCGGGACGTACTCTATCTCAATGTTGTGTTTGCTGTTTCCTTTGCCTCTGCTCCAAAGAAAGAGCAGAACCAGGCAGAACAGAACCACACCCAAGAAGGAGATGAAGCCCATAGTGGTGGCGATGATTAGAGTCTTTATATCAAACGGGAACGGGACAGTTGCTCTTGTTCCATTGGCTCCGTTGTCGTTGGGTTGGTTAGAGATAAACGCCAAGGTTTTGTTCGGTTGGTTGGGCCAGTCTGGCGAGTAACTGTGGACGTGCAGGTGGGCCAAAGCTGTGTCGTTTCCACCGGCGTTGCTAGCAATGCACACATACGTCCCATTGTCCTGAATCTGTGCGTAGCGCACCTCCAGGGTGCCATCTGGGAAAACAGTGAGCCGTCCTATCGTTTTCATGGTGATGAACTGTTTTTGTGGGGAAAGCCACATGATGACGGGCGTTGGGTCTCCGTCTGCTTGACACACGAAGTGGATGGTGGTGCCTTCGTCAACAAACTTTTGCTGTGGCTTCCGGTCTCGGATCCTAGACTTGCGACACGTGAAGTAATTGGGCTGAAGCACGTCAGGAAAGTCCTTGAACTCTTTTCCTTGAACGAACTCGGGTGAGGAGCAAGTCGGTTGCTGGCGGTTGAAGTTGAGCCTCCAGCGGCGTCGGAAAACCCAAAGCAAACGGCAGTCACAAGCCAGCGGATTGTCATACAATGCGAGGGTCTCTAGGTTCCCCACTGAATGAAACACAGCCTCCTCCAGGGTGGTAAGGGCATTGCTGGAGACATTGAGGATTTTCAGGTAGTTAAGTCCTCTGAAGGAGTAGGGCTCGATCATTGTCAGTCGACCGCCCACCAGGTGGAACTCCTGCAGTCTGAGCAGGTCATGGAGCCGGTTGCCCTCGATCATCTGGATGGGATTGTAGGACATGTTGAGGAAACGAAGATAAACCAGGTGTCGCAAAGCCAAATATGGAATCGACGTCAAGTTTGCATTAGTGATCGTTAGGGAGGTAAGATTCAATCCGTACAAGCAGTTGGTGGTCATGGTATCCAAGTAGGGCCAGTTGGCAATTTCCAGGACTTTGAGACGGTAGAGCCGCTTGAAGCTGTAATCTCTGATGCTGTTGATGTTGAGGTTTCGCAAGCGCAGTGTAACCAAGCTGTGCAGATGTGTGAAGGCCTCTGTCGGGACAGAGGTCAGGTTGCACTTTTCTAGCGTAAGCTGCTCCAAGCTGCTGAGACCATGAAACGCCCGGTGGGATATGAAGACAAGGTCATTATCCCCAACCTCCAGAGAGCGCAGGTTGTAGAGGTCCTGGAACATGTAGTCCAGCAGAATTACGATCTTATTTTCACTGATGTCCAGCTTTGTTAGGTTACTGAGGCCTGTGAACACTCCCAACTGAATGAGCTTCAGCTTGTTACTGCGCAGTCCCAGACTCTGCAGGCCATACAGGTTGTTAAAGGCGCCGGGCTCAATGGCCGAGATGGTGTTTTCATTGAGCTCCAGCTCTTCCAAGTGCGGAAAGGCAGAGAACTCATCTGGGTTGATGGTTTTGATTCGATTCTTGCTGAGGTCCAGGAGTCGTGTTTCCGACGGGATCCCCTCTGGAACGGACATCAGTTTCTTGCGGTGGCATAAGACCGAGCGCTCCTGAGCATTGCACTCGCAGCGTGATGGGCAGCCCGTGGCAGAGCCAGACAGCACTGTGCCCAGCATCAAGATTAGAATGGGCTGCCAGCATGCCACCAGGAAGCTGTGCCCACTCACTTCCCCTGCTACCATCCTACCGGTTACCTGCACAGACGGAGAAAAGAGAAAAAGTGCACTGAGTTATAAAATATGAAAATCAAGGCATCCAAATCAATAAACAATTATACTGCACAGTATATTGACTAAACCTTCTACTGTGCTATTTTCTTTGGCGAGCAACATATGGCTCTAAAACATGAGTGAATTGTGTATTTATTGAACACTGTTCATTGAAAGAATGGAGAGGGTAAAAGTGTGTTTTACTAAGAATTTTACCAATATAGCAGAAATCCTTTTCCATTTCCAAAGTGTCAACCACGTGCTTCTTCACTATATAGGCTCATAAACCGACTGCACTAAGGACTGCTGGATTATTCAGAACTGTGAAAAGGAAGAGCCAATGGCGTGTACTTGCATAACTGCGTGAATTGGCACTTTTGGATTCAATCTCCTTTGTTTTGACCCCAGCTAGTTCAACTTCAAAGGCTTTTAACACACAGTAGCACTCACGCTAACTGAGCTCAGGGACTTGACTTGGAATCCATTGCAAGGGTTACATCACCATCATAAGATATTTATGAATTCTCTAAACCTCTGGTGCACCTAACACAGCTGAGAAGTGAGTTAGAAGACTGTTGTCCCAACCAGCCTTTTCACTCTCAAATCCTGTGAGCGTTCACAATTCCATGTATGGGATCCATTTGAAACAATGGCACGGAGGCATATGTGTGAATTTATCCACAATTTTCAAGGAGAAATCCACTTCACAGAAAGTTGGTAGCCATAAAATCGCTAGCATATGCCATCTGCAAGACAGACTAAAAGACGAGACGTTGGATTAAAACCGATCTGAAACACTCTCTGATATCTTACTTAAAGACATGCTGACCATTTAAATCTGTAGCCAGAGATTCTAATGTTTTCTGAAGCAGCAATAAACACTGTTAATGCACAACTGCCCTCATTTTAAAGTTTAGCTTCTTTACAGTCTTCTGAAAATCATCTTTTAGAGGAAAGTGTCCCACCTAGCTATCTAATGCCTACATAGTATCCGAATGAAACTTCATAAAAGGACTCATTCTGGATACTCTACACTGGCAGAAACTCCACAAATAGTGTGCAAACAACACACAGTTTGGTGTTAGCATGTTGCAAAACTAATAACATGTTACTTTAAAACCCATAACATACATAGCACACACAAAAAAAGTAATTTTATAAATACTTTTCGGTATCTCTTGACTGATCCGCCTTTCTTTAAATTTTTCACAGAGCTCATTTCTTGTGAATTCTGGGATTGCCTTATCTGGTAATGAAAACATACAATGCTGCCCTAAAATTCAGCTAAAACAGCATCTAAGAAAGATTTTAAATTATTCATAATAACAGTGTTTGCATAGAGAGCGCATCTATAACGCCTTTAAATGCTTTCTGGGTAAGCAGCTCAATTGGTTTTGTAACAGAGCTCACATCTCCCAACATGAATGTCAGGTTTAAATTTTTTTTTCTTTTGCCGTCACGCTATTCTCTACCGACCTGTCGTGACTCTGGTTACGGTTTCATAACCACCTACACAGCACTGGAATACTTCTATTGAGAACATCAAAGCATGTTCATTTCCTGTTTGTGTAACATAACATCCCTGTCACATGATCATTAAAAGATGTACAACTTGCATTGGGAAGCCTGACGCCAGTGATGATTGCTTTTGTCCTGAAAGACTTTTCAGGATTTTTTAGTTCAATGAACTTGTAGAGCTTTTGTGATCCTTAAAATAGTTATTTAGGGAATCACAAATCTTGCAGCACTATGACCATTAAAAATAGTCATTGGTGTGCAGAAGAACTCCTGCCCACACAAACACAAAATACACTGTATAAATGTAGAAGAGCTTCACAAACATTTCAGAAGAGGCCAATTTGGATTTTTGTTTGTAATTTGCTGTAATGAATAAACTGCAGTGATCAAACTGTGAGCCCCAGTTGTTCATCAGGATCAACAATGAAGCCAGAAGGGTTGAGTTTGTCTGGAAGCATTCGGCATGTGGCCCACAGGCCCGGTGTTAAACCGTTAGCACTGTTGAGGGGAGGCTGGGTTCAGTTCAAAGCATATTAAGCAGCCTACAGTGTGTGCTGCCAAAACCTGAGAACATATGGAAATGTTCTTCATATGAAACCGACTTGAAAGAACTATCACCACTGTCTGGTCATCAGACTAGCAACAAGCTGAAACATTATTTGGCTAATGATGTGTCTTAAGAAATTTGATCAAATAGCATTATGTATTATTTCTCAGTGAAAAAATGGTTGACTGTTAAGCCCTCCTACTAAAACTCATGTTTTTGGGATCTATTGTATTTCTATTCCCTCTGTAAAATTACAGTAAAAGTAGCATGAATGACGTGAGGTAGTTTGTACTTTAATGTGGTGAATTAATTACTAAAGTAATGCAGCAAACTATGTAAAGTAACAGAGGTAGAACGTAAAATACCCAGTAAGGTAGTGTGTAAACTAAAATTAAATTAGATCATGTGTATTGTAATACGGTGAAGTTGAGTGTAAAGTAATTAAAAAAACTAACATGTAAAGTAACAGGTAAAAAGGAGCCACTGTAACTTAAAATAATGCAGTTTGGTAACATGTAAAATAACTCTGCATTAGTGTGTAAAGTAACTGATAGTGTGTAAAGCAACACTGCTAACTAATATGTAAAAGAGAGGCAGCGACTAAAATAATGCAGTGTGGTAGTGTGTAAAGTAATGCAACAAACTAATGTAAAGTAACTGGTAACAAGTACTGTAAATTAAAATAATACAGTTTGGTAACAACTTGCTGCATTAGCGTGTAAACTAACATCAAACTATGTAAAAGAGAGGTACCAAAATAATGCAGTAAGTTAGTGTGTAAAATAAAATAATGCAGTGAAGTAACCCTGTGATAGTGTGTAAAGTAATGCAGCAAACTATCATGTAAAGTAACAGGTAAGAAGTACTGTAAATTAAAATAATACAGTTTGGTAACATGTAAAATACTATAATGTGGTGTAAAAAATAATATAATATAAGTGTGTAGTGTGTAAAGTAACAGTGTGGAAATGTGCAAAGAAACACAGCAGAGAAATATGTAACAGAGGTAGCATTTACAATAATGGAGAGTTGTAGTGGGTAAAGCAATGTGATGCCGCAGTGTGTAAAGTAATGCAGTACAGTACAGTAGTGTGTAAAGTAAAGCAGTGAGGGAGCATGTAAAGTCACGTGGTAAGTTAGTGTGTAAAAGCTGAAAGGTGATTTGTAAAGCAACATGGCGAGACAGTTCGTAATAAACATGGTGCTGCTGCATCTCTATTCTGACATGATTGCATTTCCATCTGTTGCATCATTTACTATTATATATTTATGATACATCTGAATCTATCACAGTAAGACTGCGAATAACTGCAGTCTGGAACAGGACGGTGTTTCCCAGCGGCAACAATCCCACTTAAAGACGGCAGCTAAATACCTGAGTAGCAGAATCCTCCTCACATCTGTCACGGCTATAGGAGCAGCACGCTAAGAGTCTAATCTAGTTCAGAATCAGCCAGTTCACTAATCCTGCACACACACACACACACACACACACACACACACGTGCACCAACACACATTCAGGTGGACTTATTTCACTCAGCTTCATGTAGGTCAGTTCAGCACACGGACACCTCACAGGACAAAGTTAAACACACACTTGGACGAGAATAACACAACTCCGGCTCATCCGTAAATCAGTCTGATTAATTGACTTAATGAAGCTCTGCTGTCACTATGTAGAAGACTAAGTCTTCCAAGTGACTTAAATCTCTTGAATCCGTTCACCAAAACATCAAGTACTGTTTTGTTTGCCAATTCATTTCATGACCAAAAATCTCTCTGTTTTTAATTATGAATAAGTATTTCTGCATTTTTTTAAATGGGTAAAGAAAACAACTCTATTGTTTCTCCTAGTAATAATAGTGATAATAATGTTTCTACTGAGAAAAAGATCCAAGTAATGTCACAGATTTCTCCTCTAGAGTTACAGAATAGATCCCAAAAATGCCTCTGAATGTGCTTAGATTTAACAAGACTGCAATCAAAAGTTAATGATCTCAATATGACCTCAAATGTTCTTCATCAATTTCCAAATTCCAAAAAACGATCCAAGCTACCATCCATTAATTTTATAGCATTGCAGTTCAACTGTATGTGATTAATTATCTCATTAGTGTCTATTCTAATCTCCTTATGATTTTTAAGGTACAGCAATAGTGACTCAACCGATGGCGTGAGTTTTTGGCGGGGCTATCTGTTTGGCGGGGCTATCTGTTTGTCAGAGCAATGGAAGACAAGGGGAGTGTTCAGGAAATGCGTTTCGTTATTTTTTACAATTCCGTTTGGTGACGCTAGTAGCACTGAAATCACATCCTGAGCAACAAAATGTTCCTTTGGGCCTTTAAAGACAGTATTTGAGAAACAAACAACCAGCAAATCAGTCGCATCTCTGTGCTACAATAGAAAGGCTTCATTTCACTGCAAAACAAGTGTCAGGAAAGAGATTGTATGGTTCACTTAAAACATTCGTGTTAAGAACACGGTGTTCAAGACTGAAACAAGTCTGGAATTCAGAAAACACACACACACACACACACACACACTTCTTATGGTCCGTGACTGAATCTGCTCATTTATTTGTTGCACTTGCTGCAGAATCGCCAGAGTGTGACTGAGTGTTCCCTCATTAGAGAACCTCTCCTCGCCCTTTCTGCTATTATTTTGTCTGTAAAGTAACTCTGGTTCAGGGAGTGCAAACAGTAAGGTTCATATTCAGAGCTTCAGATCTGACCTTCTAAAAACATCTCCTCCCAGAAAAAAACAGCTCCATCCTACAGCTCTAACAGCTCCTCAGAGCTCAAACATCTCCGGTTTCACTCTCTCTGCTCTGTCATCCTCTGTTTTTCTCTGTCTGAGGGGAGGGAGACACATTGACCCTGAAGCTACAGGAGAAGAGGCATCAACACAAGCCCAGAACGGCAGCTGGAATCAGGAATAACGAGGTCCAACACACCAGACATCTCAGCGCTGAGGAATCAATCACACAGGGCAGGTTTTCTCGCTGGATGTGAGACGAGTCTTACAAACAGGGTAGATGCACAAACATAAGATAGACTGCAAACCTTAGCCTCACTGTCTATTGTCTACAACTGGGGCAGCAACCTAACCGAAATGGAGCCTCGTAATAATTGATCTGATACGCTCTTAATGGGCAGAAACTCCATTAACAATCCCTCCCTGGCCATTAAGTGAATGCACTTGCCTTAAAGGGACTTGCACTCACAGTTGATTCAGATAGAGTTTGACGTTAGCACGTTGCCAAACTAATGACTTGTACTAATGACCTGCACACAAAACTAGATTTTTACATTTTCTAAATAAATATCACACTTTTCCTTCTGAATTTGAGGCATCAGTCAGTCATTTTGTATAAGGCCTTATGATTTCTGCAATATGGAAAACCAGAATGAAATCGTAGAATCCACCCAGTCATAAAAATGTAATTTACAATATAACGTGGAATGTCACAGAATTTGGCACAATTTGGATGAATAAATCAAAAGTAGGGCAGTACACTTATACAGATCACCATATGGACTAGTGTCTGTGAATATTAAACCGCAAAAAGACTACTGAAATATGAAGTCTGCTTGTTCTACTTGTGTTTTCCTAATCTGTAGTCTCACTACATAAGGACACTCCATTTTAGCTGCTCTTAGATTCACTTCATGGGCATTTCACAATTTCATTTGATAAAACTATGAGATACACACAATTATAACAGATTTAATAGGGCCCTATACTGTATGTAGTGCAAATTAACTATTTCCCTGCCATTGACAGAGATTTCCGGCTTTCTGTGTTTTCACTGTTATGCTGGGAGGGAAAGAGTTAAGCAAGTTATGGTTGGAAAATCTGATAAGTACTAACAATAACAATAGTGATGCTTGCCTATATATAGCACACACACACAAATACTGGGTCAAATAGTGCCTTTTTACCTAACGAGTGTGTCTACAATGCTTCATCCTGGGGGAATATGTTCAAATCAAGCTAATTCCGACAACTTAACAAGCTATCTTTGTTTTGAAAGATGGTAGCTGGCTTCTACTTAATCATTAGCTGGACGAGCTACTAGCTGGACAAGCTAATAACCAGCTAGCATGTTCCAAAACATCGACCTGGATTTCCAGCAGGGAACAAACTGACAGCAGGGACTGAAAATGATTTAGTGGACTTTCACGGGTTATGTACTGAAGTTACGTAACACATATGCACGGAAAGAAAAGAATGATATCTATTGAAGTAGATTCTGAAAAACTGTGTAAAAGGACACCACCGGTCGCCTCGTTCTAGGTCCCGCATTAAAGTAACACCTGTCTGTGAAAACATATGCGCTCCTTCCCTTTTAGCTAAATAAATTTCTCTCACACTTATTTTCTTCTCTGAATAAATGAAAAGAGAGACGCTTTGGGGAACAGTGAATGAGTCATGAGATAGAATGAACTGAGAAACCCACTTACACAAATACACACACACACACAGAGGATGTCCTAGTGCGTATTATGTATTATACAACAGTATCCATCAATTTAGGGCTTTTCACACTTGAAATAGGTAACCCTGGTCTTTCTAAAACCTGGGTTAACATCCTTATTTGCATATTTGCAGTGTCAGAGTCATTGATTGGACGATAGCAGCACACAACCTGTTTACATAAAGGCTCAAGCATTGCGCATCCTCATTTTATATATATTGCTGACTGTACTAAGTTCATATACTGAATGGACTTTTCGGACTATAAAAGGAAAGAATGAAAGTCTCTTCACTCCAATTGTCGTTTCCTGTCTTTTCCTGTCGTTTCTTCACTCCAATTGTTGCATTTTCTGCCACCCATTTGACATTTTTTTCTAGCCTGGTTAAAACCAGACCATTCTCAGTTGTAACTGAGTTATGGTCTGGCAAAGCGTCATAGACAAATCATTTCCAGAGGGGCGTCACCAACGGACGTCGCGGATAGACCTAAACCCAATCAGAGCGATGAAGGAGATGACGTATGCAGAGCGGCGGAGAAACATCTCCGAGTGTTGTTCTTTGCTCGGTTTTTAACAAAAAGGAAACGTTCAAATCGCTTAAAACAGACGCGATAGCTGATTCGAACGAGTGATGTTCGACGGCGGCATCCATCTTTGTAATGTAGGCTACAAAATCTGCTTCAAAATCCCAGCGCTGTTGTCATCGTGTAAATCCCGCCCCAACGTTTCTGATTGGTGCCTCGATTTCGGCGGATTGGAAATGGGCTTGAATGAGCTCTTTGCCAGACTAACTTTCAGAGAAAGTTGTCTGGGTTTTCCCAGGCTAACATTTTTCACCTCAAACGCTGAAACCACTGTTTATTCCAACCCGATCTCACGACCAATTCGTCCGAATTAGTAAGATTTTTGCTAAAAACGTACATATTTGACGAGTTGCCCAATTCGTATGAATTCGTACGAATGACATACCCCTGACCCCGCCCCTAAACCTACCCATCACGTGGGTTTAGACAAATCGTACAAATTCGTACGAATGAGGTCGTACGAATTCGTACGAATTAGCCATCTTTTAATCACTCGTCAAATTCGGACGAATTGGTCGTGAGATAGCGTTGTTTATTCAACACGCAGTGTTTCTGTGACAATGCGGGTTTATCGTCACAAAATAAAAACTTATCTAAATTATAAGTGTAAATTATAAGCGGGGTTAAAAGCAATGGGGTTAACCTGGGGTTAAAGGGATAGTTCACCCAAAAAAATTCTGTCATCATTTACTCACTCTCATTCCAAACCTGTTAGAGTTTCTTTCTTCTGTTGAACACAAAAGAAGATATTTTGAAGAATGCAGGTAATCAAACAGTTGATGGTAGCCATTGACTTCCATAGTATTTTTTTCCTACGGAAGTCAATGGCTACCGTCAACTGTTAGAACTACTTAAGGGCGAGTAAATGATGACAAAATCTTTTGGGTGAACTGTCCCTTTAAGTGCAGTGTGAGAAGCCATTTAGTGTCTTATACGGTCATTCCATATCAGTTTGTGTGTAACTATAACTTTGAGGACAAAACTGAAAATTTCAAAATTTAGGGTCAGTGGGGAAAGTCTTTTTATTTTAATTTTTTAAGAAATGGTTAGGGTTAGTATAAATACTTTTATTTAGCAAGGACGCATTAAATTGAACAAAAGTGATATTAAATATATTGATAAATGTCACAAAAGATTCAAATGAATGTTGTTCTTTTCAACTTTTCTATTCATCAAACAATCCTGGAAAAAATAAATCATGATTTCCACAAAAGAATTAAGCAGAATAATTATTTCATTATTATTTATAACAATGATTGTTTCAACGTTGTAAATGTTTCTTGAGCAGCAAATTAGCATATTAGAATGATTTCTGAAGGATCATGTGACTGAAGACTGGAGCTTTGCATCACAGGAATTAATTATATTTTAATATTCAACTAGAAAACAGTTCAAGAGGGAAACCTGTTGGTCATGAGCATGTGAATTTGCCCATGATGGATCAGACTGACACTCATCACAGAGTCTTAACATCTCTGTTTGGCAGATGCAATTCAAATAATCAATTTCCCAGCATGCATTTCTGCATCACATCTCCAGGCCTCCTCTTCCTGCACACAGAGCGTGATTACCGGTTCATAAAGTAATTTCATCCCCGTATTGACTTGATTAGATGTCATTTGAGGTTTCTGTAGTTATTGGCGCTCTCTTTATGAATCTAAAAACACATTTTCTCAAACAAATTAAAACAGTTTCACAAAAGTTTGATAATAAAATGATAGCTAGGCTTGCTAAGGTAAGTCTGACACTATGTTAAATGCACAGTTTGCCCATAAATTCAAATGATGTCATCATTCACATTCTGGAGCTTTATAGCCACTGAACTACATTTGCTATATAATGGAAAAGAGCCGCTTGGATTGGACTTCTCCGTTTATGACCCATGTAAGAAATAAAATTGTATTGGTGAGGGTATGGAAGCCCATTTCAGTCTTAGAGTAAAAAAAATGAAATGGTAATGTATAACAAGTAGAAAAAAAGTCATACAAGTTTGGAATGACATGGGGGTTAATAAATGAGCTGTCCCTTTAAATACGATTTGTTAAATGAAAGGAATTGTCATTGTCAAAACACATCATAATCATTCACAATCTATCAGTCTGAAATGTAAACTGTCCGTACTGTTTTGTATATATTACACAATGATTCTCATTCATAAAAAATTCTGTGCAAATTGTTCCTAAAGTCATTTTTTAATAGAAATGGTTTTACAAACAATACACACACACACACAAATTTGCTTGTGAATGAGGCCCATTGTATGATTTTGTATCTTGTGCATTGAATATATAAAGCACAATATAGCACATAGCATAGCTGTATCCAAAAGTTTCCAGTCATGTAACATTAAAGATCTATTCTGACAAGGTTCATATAAAACAAACCCAGATATTGATTTCGTTTTTGTTCACATGCTCTTCATCCACACACAATTTTCCTTAATAACTGTGTGTTTCTTGTCAGAGAGGACTCATTACAGTGTCATTTTAAAGAGCTCTTTTAAATTCACGCTGTACCCCCTGATTCCCTCTTGGCTCTGATTTAGATGAAATATATTCAGACCTGCACCAGTAACGACGGGGAACGGCATCCACAAATGTGCCAAATGACACGTTTAGCTTTGACACTCTTTCTGCAGAACATGTTAATGCCTTGATGCCCATCAACAGTATCGATCAGCATCGATCGACATTCCCTGAAACGCCAGGCAAGCTTGAAGTGGCTGCCGGCTTTCTAGCTGGTCGTTTATGGTATATAAGACTAGTGGACCTGGTTTCACCCTGGTAGACTGTCTTGGTCAAGCTAGATAATCTTAGACCTGCTAAATATAAACTGCTTCAGTGTCTGACAAACCAGCTTGATCACCTTGAGGAATATTCCAGGTTAAGTTCAAGTTCAGCTCCATTTGTAGCATAATGTTGACTACCACAACAATGTATTCACACTTGTCCCTCCTTTTCATTAAACATGAATAATAGAATGGATCAAATAATGAATGGCTTTTGGACTGAAACTGATTTTGACTGGTTACTAAGCTAATTTTGTAGTGACACTTAAAATGGAAGTAAACAGAGTCAAAGCTTTGCATAAATGTGGAAGCTTAATTTTTTGTTTTTTTAAATTATTCAGTAGAAACCTGTTATTATTTGATCCGTAATGTTCTATAAACATGTTTTCGAGGTTAGACGACTCATTACTGCTTACATTTTGTTTTTAGTACGTTTGAGCCTTCTTTTAAAGGTGCAGTAAGTGATTTCTGAGAAACGCTGTTGAAGGTCAGAGGAATATCACTGGAAAAGAAGTGCTGGTCAGGCTAGATCTTTAGGACTCGCGTTAATATTAGAAAAGCTTTCCAGCGCTGGAGAGACCGAAGCGGGAAGGCCTGAAAACAGACGCCGAGGCTTCATTCGTGAGTAACATTGGTTTTGCTGTTTCACAGAACCAAGATATGCTGTTGTTGTAATGTTAGCTATAGTAACAGGACAGTTTTGAGTGTCATTGAAGCCTTATTTTGCTTCGCTTCAGCTATGATAAAGAGACATCAACTCTTGCATTGCATGTTCGTGCATTTTGGGGGCGGAGCAATGAAGGAGGCGTGTGTTTGTTTGGGTTGATTTCAAATACCAACAATGTTTCTCAGAAATAGCTTACTGCACTTTCAAGTTGTAATATTGGATATAACTTTATATAAGCAGTTTTACCACAATAAAACAAGTAAAAAAGTAATGAATGGTTTTTGTGAGTACATCGACTAAATGGAGACAGAACATTTGTGCTGGAGCAATCAAATATTTGTACTGGAGCAAGAGCATACGGATATATAGATTTGATCTGACTGAAAAATCCAATATAACCTATATCCAAAATACTGTATATGCCAATATATATATATTTTTTTTTGAGTCAAAGGTGCCTGAATGCCGTTCCGAATCGTTACAGCTCAATCGAAGCCAGAAGATTCCTTTAAGCTTGTGTGACCCGGGTTTGTTCCAGCAAGGATGTGGTTCATAGAGCCGATAGTCTTCCTGCGAATCCATCAGGGAGTTCGTATAGTGGAAGTTGAACTGCATTCGTCTCAAATATGGAAAGACTCTTGATATCACACCGTCATCCACCAACAAGCTTCCTGTCTGTGATGTTAGCTGTATCATCCACGTCTATCTATCTGGAAATGGAGCACGACCACACCCCCCTCCTTTCTTTTTTCCTCTTTAACACTGGCTTTCAGGGATCACACACACACAAACACACACTTAGCTCAGTTTTCACCAACAGTTTTCTGTCTCTCTCAGTCAAGCTCATGAATCGTGTTCTGTCTCCAGGCGTCTGCTGAATGCAGCACACTCATCGTCTCCTGAAACACAAACCCTCGGCTGAGATCACATGACCTCTGTAACTCCACCGCCTCTACAACGCTCTTTTCCAGTCTTCAGAACACAAACCTCGGCTCGCTTTCTATTTTAGTCGCTGTCGATTGATCTGAATGATTCAGAGAGGAGAATCAACAACGTAAATCAATCCTACAGAACCACAGAACACACACTTCATAGGCATCTCTACATAGGTTAATGGGCCTCAATGCAATGGGCCTCTTTCACCATAATAATCTATAGATGCACTACAGTGTTTATCAGTGTCGATCAAAGCTTTTTTGTTTTATTTCGTCACTGATATCAAAGACGAAGCGAAGATAACATTATTTTAATTTAAATATACTGCTGGCAAAGATATGACGAGAAAAAAAACACCGCAAGATATTAACAATGCACTAACATTTCTTAAAGAATGATAGTTGGAAATACAATCAATTAATTGTAGAATAATTGGCTAATATATCAAATGTCTGAATATTTAGCTTAATTTTGCACTTTCTCGTGACTAAAATGAATGAATATGATGAAATATTGAGTAAATTTAATGAAATGACATTTTCATCAAAAACCAAAAAGAGAATAAAACAAAAAAGGCGGGGCTTAGCAAAGGTTGCTGCAGAATATGTAGAATACGGCCCTGTTAAGACACGCCCCCCTCATCCGATATTCTCCAAGGAAACATCAATTATCTGAGCCGATGCTCTCGTGCAGATCTGGGCTAACTGCTGGTGCTATCGGCATGTTTACCTCACACAGTAAATCCAACAGGACTGCTGATGAATAAACAAATCCAATTAAACAAAGCGTTAGCCTGGGAATGCTTACCTCAGCCTCTTCAACACACCTTAATCGGAGCTTTAAACAGCATTACTGCACGGCTCCACTGTCCTGAAGAATTTATAACCACTCTGAACACAGCTCGCAAATGCCAATCGCCTCGAAGATACACACACGTATACTTCACACTACACACTACACTCACACGCGTATGTACACACACAAACCTGATGGTTGTTGCCATCTCATTCAGCAAGCAAAACCAGCTGCTGAGCTTTCATCGATCTAGTGGCCTGAGAAGAATACTGATTACACACACACACATACACACACACGTCCCCAACACAAGGAGACACAAACTCGAAAATACTTAACATGCTATGGCTATTTAAGTACTCCACACACATTTACAATACAGTACAATACTGCCTTCAGCGACAACACAAGCACTATCAAATTAAAATACAAGCACCGCCCACATTAACACATCAAGCACCGCCCACATTAACACATCAAGCACCGCCCACATTAACACATCAAGCACCGCCCACATAAACACATCAAGCACCGCCCACATTAACACATCAAACTCTGCCCACATTAACACATCAAGCTCCGCCCACTCTCACAATCGATCCACACATGTTTGTGTGTGATGACAGTGAAGGTTAAAGCAAAAGATATCGCTTGCAGAAACTAAACGAAAACCGTGAGCCTGCAGAACCAACAGCACATTCAAGTACTTGCCTAATAATTTCAGAAAACATTTTAGTCTAACTGAATTAGGCGACATGTTAGTTTAAAGGAATATTTCAACTGGAAATTAAAATTCTGTATTCACTCTTATGTCATTTATAATCTAATTGCCATTCTATCTTTTTATCCATCTATGTCTTTCTGACGATCTATCTATCTATCTATCTATCTATCTATCTATCTATCTATCTATCTATCTATCTATCTATCTATCTATCTATCTATCTATCTATCTATCTATCTATCTATCTATCTATCTATCTATCTATCTATCTATCGATCTATCTACCGTTCTATCTATCTATCTATCTATCTATATATCTATCTATCTATCTATCTATCTATCTATCTATCTATCTATCTATCTATCTATCTATCTATCTATCTATCTATATACCGTTCTATCTACCGTTCTATCTATCTATCTCTATCTATCTGCCGTTCTATCTATCTATCTATCTGCCGTTCTATCTATCTATCTATCTATCTATCTATCTATCTATCTATCTATCTATCTATCTATCTATCTATCTATCTATCTATCTATCTATCTATCTAAAAATTTCAATTTACCTTTGATATTTTTTTAATAATAATAATAATAATAAATGATTGTTTTATTTAGATTTCCATATGGATTATTTATTTCTTAAAAAATATGAAATTTTCTAAATCAAAATGTACCCTATCATATTTTAAAATAATTATAATGATGTATTTTATTTATATTATTAATTGGATTTTTTATTTATTTATTAAAAATAAATATAACATGATATATTTTTTTCAATCAAAAATTTCCAAAATCAAAATGACTTTGTAGGGTTTGAATAAAATAATTTGCAGTTACATCATGTCATCTGACGCAGGTTATTTATTGCCTATATGGTATCGATTAAGTTTAAATTGGTGTCGACTCAATCCTACCGCCCAGTCACAATACAGGCGCTGCCCACAGACAGACGAAACAACCACTTCCACAACACGAGCACCACCCACAACCCAGGCCCCGCCGCACGACTACCTGACATTTCCAAGTCGTTCCCATAGAGTCTTCCATTGTGATTAACATTTACTCAGCAGGCCTACAGCATCTTCTCCCTGCAACACTAATGAGCTCTGCTGGCTCGTTACTGCCAATTCATTTCCAGAACATCCTCCGAGTCATCATAAAAACATGAATCCTGCCGTCATGTATCATACATATAAATGCAGTTTCATGTTGCTTTATGAAGATGTCTTGACTGTATGGGATGTCTTTCTAAAGCATAATGTGATGCTGCTGCGGCATTAAACATTTGCTGGAGAATATCACTAATGTAACAATGAAGAGAGGAAGAGTCCTTTGACAGCGCACAGATTTTCAAAATAATTTAATTTGGATCCACCATCCCTGACTGTTCGCTAAACAGACAGCAATTTAAATTTCAGGAAACTAATGCAAAACTAATGGATAAAATAATAGTTATTCAGTGAGGCTTTTCTCCTGGGCAAAAAGCATTTCATTTAAAGATTAGCGGTAAGCTGCTCTATTTCTCTCTCTCGCTCTGACAATGAGACTGTAAGTGATTTGACTTTAAAGAGCCAGTGGTAAATGAGCGTGTGTGTGTGTGCGAAACAGGAAGTAATCAGCAATAAGACACAATGGCACAAGCTCCTCCCCTTCACACGCCCCTCCCGCTCATTTGCATAACGGCCCAGCTAAGAAGGTAGATCTTTACACTGCTGTTTAAACTCTTTTACTACATAACTCAATGAATCCAACTTGAAACATAATTTCCATTGTGTGCATAAGAATATAAAAATCGACAGACACAAATTAAGTACATAAAACATTCAGATTTGAAAAATTCTACATATACTTCCTTAAAGGGACAGTTCACCCCAAAATTAAAAGACTCCAAAAGTAGTCGTGTGCACTATATTACAATGAATCTTTTCTAATCTAATTCGTGACTGATTCATTCTTTTGAACAATTTTTTTGTTATTTCAAATTAGAAATTATTTTCTATATATTTACACAAAAATTAGTTTATATTCAACTCTAAAGAGTAGTCTGATCAATGTCTGATTTGTGAATGATTCATTCTTTTGAACAAATCTTTTCAATGAGTCAGTTGATTCAGTTCACAAAACCTGAAATCTGAAAGATTCAATCCCAAACTGGACTGATCTGGTTTTCGGGACCAAGAAATTCACGTTTATTAGTCATCTCTGGGGCTTTCATGAAAACTACAGATTATACTTCCACACTTGTATCTCCGCCCACGGACAGTCGGATCTTCAGAGGGTTATTAACAGAACGGATATTGTAAGAGTAGGTTTTTCACTGAAAATTGTATCATATTTTGCCTACTCTTTAAACAGAATTATAGTAAAAATGGAACACTATGGCAACAGCTTTCTTCCCTGAACGCGTCAGCATTTTGAATGGCAGTTTCTTTCAGTTTTTGGCCTAAAACACGCATTCAGGTCATTCAGTTTGACCAGGTTTTTCAGATTTTAACGCAGTTCTCTCCATATTTACGATTCTCTGCAGCCTTCAGCCGCTGCCTACAACGCACTGGATCCTTCACTGGAAACCGAAAGTAACTCACTCCCGCTAAACGTTTACTCTTTTGAATTCTTGCAAATGGGAACAATTCAAGTCGACATCAACATGACTAAAAGTTTCCTAAGAAGTATTTCCTACTGAACAAGACGGTATTTGACTTGGGTAAGCGTATCCATCGCCTGACTGGTGGGAGTGGCCTTGGACGGCAACATGCCCAGTGCATTATGGGTGTTGAAGTTTTCCTACCCATTTGGAAGAATGGAAGACAACAGCCTTTTTTTCTCTACTCAGATAGCACCTATTTATTTCAAAACTTTTCCGCCTTGTATACGCAGCCAAATACCCAAAATGGTTCTTTGATGTTTCTTTGAAATCACAGCGAAAACCCCCTTTTGGAAGCTTTATTTATTATTTATGACGACAGAACACTTACTGATATAGCACACAAATCGTATCTAACACTTATAGGATACTTTTCCAATGCTCTCAAATCCATTTTGTAAAGCTAGAAAGCGTCTTTTTTTGTGTTCCACCTTCTGTGAAGAAAGCCGTATGAGTTTTGAAACGACATTGGGGTGAGTAAACAATGACAGAATTTACATTTACTGGTAAAGTATTACATGTTTACCTCGCGCCCTGAGGATTGGCGACGGCAGTCAGATGCTGGGTATCCTGAGAGTTGGGTGAATAGAAAAATAACACACGGTCACCTTGTTGGCTATACAGATGAAATCACATCACACTGTGCTGCAAACGTGTTCATCAAGAAGCCCAGTCACACAGCTTGAGTTTAAAGCCTGATAGCATCTACCATCAAATAAAACATACGAATTTCATCGAGATTCATCCAGGCCCTGACGGAATGACACCGGTCGTACCTATTTGTACATCATATTATTTGCACACTGGAGTAATGAAAGTGATTTCCCGTTGACACAAAGCGAATTGATTCTCCGTCGGCGCCTTTATTGCTCCACGAGTGCCGTCGATCACACTGATTACATTTGTAAAACCAGCGATCACAATGAAACACACATTTTTTTTTTTTTTTTCATTGGAGAGAGTGAAGTGCAAAAGCGTTTGCATGACGGTGAGCACATTGTCACGTCAAGCCTGCTTTTTACAAATGCCCACGTGGGCGTAACAAACGGCGAGTGCACTCTTCCGAGCCCTGCGTTCCAAGTTTTATGTGTACGCAACGTTTATTCACAAGGCCCCTGAATCCATAGCTCACACGGAGGAAGTGATATTTGGACCAGTATTTCTGTGGGAAATCTTTCAGCTCCTGTGAGATTTATAAGAAGAACTAATCCAACAGCAGCAGACATAACGGATAGCCCACACACACACACAACTCAATATAGCCCGAGCCAGCTGGGTTGAAATTGCCCAGACTGATTTAATATGCCGTGTGGACAGAGATAACACAGCACCTGCCATCAAATGCTCAATTCCAAATCAGATCAATTCAGAAATCAACTTCACTGAATGGGCACAGTACTTATTAAAGACAGCTGCTCATTCTAGAGTACTCAACCAGCCTTTTAGATGATTCCACATCATTGTCCAATCATTCTGAAGCCTTTCTGCATGGATCTTCACCAGCATCACAGGTCAACAATTGACTTAGGCGAAAATCTTTGGCCGTTAGATTTGATTTTCAAGGGCGTTTTTCTACATTTTATGATGGTATAACGTTCTAAAAATGTTTCTCACCCTTTTAAATGTCAAATATTTCAATTCAACCAATTCATTCACAAATTCACATGACTGGGATTATTAGCCTACCTCTTATGTTATATCAACAACTCATATTTTATGCATTGATATGAAGGCCTTAAATTGAATACTACAGTACACTCTTAAAAATGAAAGGTTCTTTATTGGCATATGGTTCCATGATTTCATAAAGAACCACAAAGGGTTCTTTATCGTAGTTATTTAGCTTTAAAAAAAAAAAGAAAAAAAAAAAAAGTTCTTCACACTAGAAAAAAATTGGTTTCTGTTTGTTGAAAGGTTCTTTTGGAACCAACAATGGTTCTTCAATGGCATCGCAGTAAAAAGCCCCATTTTGGAAACTTTATTTGTAAGAGTGTGCATATGAAACTATTACAAATCAAGTTATCGAAAAAAAATCCATAACAGGGGCATATTTTTCCACTTTTGACTGATTTAAAAAAAAGTGTAGATATATATAGGCTAGCCTATATTATAGACACACACACACACACACACACACACACACACACAGAGAACATACACGAACATAATTTAATGATGTTCCTTTCGTTTATGCATAATATGTATTGTTAAATGTGTTTATAAAGCCTATGCAAGATACATATCACATTTTGGCTGTCACACGCGTCACACACACACACACACACAATTAAATCGGAAGCGTTGCGAACTTACAGCATCATATATCGCTGCAATAACACGTACGTGGATATGTTCATCTTATAAAACGCGACGATCCGTCCAGAAAAACCGCTGAAAGTGCTTATATATCCGTGTATGATAAACCCTGCATATATCACAGAGGATCCTCATATAGGCACATATAAACTCTCTTCATAGGATCACAGACATCATCATCGTCATCTTCATCATCATTTCTCGGGTGATCGATGAGCTCAAGGAGTCGCACAGATATTCTGATATCCTCCGTCTGTCCTAGTAAAATCACAGCAGTGATTCGGTCTGCAGTCTGGACTCACCCAGCGCCGAATGAGAGAGAGCACCTCATACACACACGCGCGGCGCGCACACACACACATACACGCGCGCGCGTCTCCAGTCCCGTTTATTCAGTCTCCATCATGTCCCTGAACAAATAAACTGCTGCGAAGCGTGCGTGTGAGAGAGATTCTCACGCAAATGCTGAAAGAAATGTGTCTCTTCCTCACAGTTTACCACGAGAAGCACATTTCCCGCCAAAATATCAGTAGAACAGTTCTTGCTAATGATGAAATAAATCGATATTGAATGTAAAAGAGGAAGCCTATCCTTTCTGACATTTAAATTCAGTTTTTTAAACTAACAAGTAGGCCTACTTACCACAGTTTAATTTTTAGTAACTGTAGTAGGCTAAATAAGGTTTCCATATTAAATCCTTTAAGGAAGCTGCATGTATGATTTGTTTTTAAATGTTCATTCTTAGAAATGAACAGACCCTTACAGAAAACATACCATGAGGGTATACCACAGTATTTTGAAGTAGGCTACTACTGTAGTCCAACATTTATTCATTCAGCAGATGGTTTTATTCTAAATGACTTGAGAATAATACAAGCATATATGCCCAGACAATACAATTGCTTATAATCAATTTATAACGCTAGATAAATGTGGTAATCGAACAGTAACATTGAATATTCATCTGTTTTGGTCACATGACCTTTTACGCAGCCGCCATATTTATGAACAAAAAGCAATAGCGGTGAATTCAAAAGCACCTGAGAAGCAATATCAATAAAAATGTCGATCACTGGGTTTGAGCCGTACAAGTCTCAGGAATAATTTATAGGCCTGCAGATCTGTAGTCAGCACAAACATTGCCAAATATCACACGCCATTTGTTTACATATAGGCTACTTAGTTTGATCCATACAGTGGCGAACGTGGGTGCTTTAAGGAAACAATTCTCCCAAAAATTAAAGTTTGTTCATTTTGATCACCCTAAAACCTGTATGCCTTTCTTTCTTCTATAGTATATTCTAAGATATTTTAAAAGTGTCACAGTGTCTCTTTTTTCCCATACTTGTCAAAGATGTCTGAGGTAAAATTTTCTCAATGAATGAGTAACTTCACATTTTTATATGAAGAATATCAAAGTACTATGGTATTACCTTCTGAAACCCTCATTGTGCAGATGTACCAATCTTTTTGTTCTAAGGAAAATGTTCAGAATAATCATTCTTTTGCTGTTGTTGACTGTAGTACCGCACATGAGGTCATGGGGGCGCTGTTGCTCTCACTCAGATTGCTGTGCCTAAAAAAACAATTTTCCAGGCACCTTAAGCATCTGCCTGAAGAAGCTGTTTGAACACAATAGCTGTGAGCAGCATAAACAAACGGCCTCCCATGACATAACAGCTGTCTGTTTAAATTCATAGGGGTCAGTGCACATCACACGCACCCATAACTGCATTCAGTAAATGGGCGTCCCAGGATTTTCAGCTCCTCTCGGCGTGATAAATCAGATTAAAGCTGCGTTCAGGAGATTTCCCAGACAGACGTATGCCTGGATCGATGGTCTTATTCCGACTGGGCTGCATTAACAGATGAGTTATGAGAGATTTCTGCAGACGCCACGGGTATGCAGAGACTAAAACCTACAGGATTGGAGTCACTTAACACCTTACAATATGTGTGCGTGTGTCAGCTAACAAGCCACAAGTTCTTAGAGTGAGCTTCCTGTCGTAAGATAGGAAAAACGGTAACATTTGAGAGGTTGTGAGTTGTTTCCAGGATCCAAAATAGACTTTTTTGAGTGAATTTACAGTATAAATATGCTTTAGCTGTAATTAATATATAAACTTAAATATATTATTTATAAGCTTTTGCCTTAATTTTTTAAGTACAATCAACTTGGATGTTTAAGTAATTCAAACTTTACATTAAACTGACTTAAAAAAATGAGTTGAATCTTGTATAACAAAAAAAGTTGAAAACTTATTTTGAGTTAAAGCAATGTAATACTGTATATGTTACTGTGTGTATATATTAAAATTATATATAAATAACAATTAGCATTTTCCATATCATAAATCAGCATTAAAACATCATTAAAAATGTTGTTTGTCAAATGATGTCATTTGAAGGTAGCCAATCATGATGTCTGTTCATAATATATTCGTTTTGGTGGCTTAATTGTATGAAATGAAAACATTACACTCTTAGAAAAAAATTGGTTTAATTGAGTTATAGATATAGAACCCATAGCATTCTTGACTCAATTTTAAAGAAAGGTTCTATTTAAGAAGAAAAGCCTTACATATTTGCATAATACTTTCATGTTATAAAAAAAAAAAAAAAAAAAAAAAAAAAATTTGATTAAAACTTAATCCATAACATGGGAACCCCTAAAAGGTTCTATAAGAAGCACATGTCGGGTTCCATTTAGAACTTTATCTTCTAGGAATCCTAGATAAAAAAAATTATGGTAAATTTTACACTGATATACACGTGTCTAGAAGACAAATGAGTCGCGACAGATGTTTCTTTAGTACACAGTTTCTGTCTTTCATTCGAAACACTCACAGCACTCAGAGAGAGTTAAACTATATTCTTAAAATTCAACTTAAACCATGTAAAACTGTTTTATTTACTCGCCAGAGCCAATTTGGACTCTCATTTGTTGCTCGATGTCTGTGTTGGGTTCTCCAGCTGATTCTTTGTGACTGGGGAAAATGAGACCGACAGGAATAGAGCCGTCAGCCAGGAGAAAACAAACATCAGAATGGCATCTTCCAAACCACATGATTTATTTCACAGTTAATGTTGGAACAGCATGACAAATCTGAATGGTTTGTAAGGCACAGGACGTCGTGATGAGGGCAGACGCATATTAGGCCTAATCTGACGTATGAGCGACACTTGATATGATCTACAAGTCCAGTGTGACACAAACTCCGTCTGCACACACAACGGCTTTCAGTTTCAGAATAATCCTGCTCTTTTGCTCTCTCCATCTCCGTCTCGCCTCTTTCCAGGGCTAGAAAGGTCAAAATGACGCACAGAATCCAACACAACACTCTCTAGTGGAGAAACTAATGTCTTCTACGGACAAAAAAAAGACAGACTTTTGATTATTGTCCACATTGTGTCTTGCATAGCCAGACTTTTGACTAGCAGCATAAATTATTCTGGCCAAGAATCACCCATCTGACCAACATGCTAAGAAACCAAACACAGTTTGTTGTACTTGCCGCTATTATAAAATAGTCAGTCGAGGGAAAAAAAAGTTTCAATAAAAAGATTTGTAAAAATAAAATAAAAAATACAAATAATATTAGAAAATAGTTAATATAATGACTCAGCAGTATTGGTATGCTGGTAATGTTTAAATAATAAAATAGTATTAAATAATAATAACAATAATTCATATAATAACACAGTGGTGATAGTATGCTGGTAATAATATTTAAAAAACATAAATAATAATAATTAACATAGTTGCATAGCAGTATCTGTATGCTGGTAATGTTTAAATAATAAAATAATATTAAATAATAATAAAATGTGTTGGTATGCTGGTAATGCTTTGCATAATTTAGAAATGATGTAGTTATTCTTGTGAATAGTTCATCTCAAACTAAATTCTGTTTATCTTTTAAAGATTTGATGCCACTAACCGAGCAAATTTGTAAAAGAAAATAGGTCTTCCTCAGTAGTTTGATCACCATAGTACTGTGTTAAACATGACTACTACAAAAACCGGCACACTCCGAGAGTTTTGGTGAAGCAGCCAATCAGATTTGAGCTTGTCAGATCGAGGAGGAGAGGGAGGCGAGCGGAGAGAAATGGCTTGGCTCGCTTGAGCTGGGCTCACACACAATACACTATGTTGAGATATTTCTCTTTGTATTACTGATGGCATTTCCCGGCCGCAGGCTGCAGTGCACAGACAGCAATAGCTACTTTAAAAGATGTTTCCAGCACAGCACTCATCTCATCTGGAACCAACAAAATCTCATTCTCTTGTTCTCTATTCTCTTGCTGTGCTGGTAACAATCATATCTACCCACACTGACTTAGATCACTCACTCACACACACACACACACACACAGGATTACCAGCATCTAATTTTACAACCACCGGTTCATGGTCAGAGAAAGCTGGAGCCTACACTGAAAAAAAAAGAAAAATATTTTTTATTTTAAGGTAAATACACATTATATAAGTTTGACTATATATTATATATTAACATAATGAGTGAAGTGAGTAAATCAAACCTCATCTTATTAAGTTCACTTTACTTAAAAAATGAACATTGTTTTCTCAATAGATTTATAGCTACATTTTATTACCGGTAAGCAACAATGTGCTTATATACTTCACATTTCTGAAACGCAGCTTCAAATTAAACACCATAATTAAATGCAAAAGATAACACTAAACAGAACTGTAAACACTACTATAACCCTTGAAAACTACCCACAACTATTTACAGACCTTACAAGTTCCCATTCCTGGCCAGAGCCTACTTAATTATATATGTGGGTGAAATAGCCAATGGCCACACCCACAAACACAGTGGCCACTCCCCCAAAACACAACGCACAGATCAGCGGACATATTAACTTCAATTGATTTACATTAGCCAATTAAAAGCACAGAAAATATATTATTATTTTTGTAAAATGAACAGGAAAGAGGGCAAACTGTACAAAAATGTTTTTTTTTTTCAAGGTAGTCACTGAATGGAAAAACCCCTGAACTAGTTTTGGAGTGACCTGTTTTTCTCCGTCTCTGAGGGCACCAGTCAGGTTACAGAACATAATATGTAGAGTTTTGTGTCCAGAGAATCATGTTCAAATCCTGCCTCCAGACCTTGCAATGATTAAAACCATCTGAATAAAAGAAATCATACACTCTTCCACATTAGGTCTCAACATTTCTCAGCCTTACAACACGTGCTGTCAAACTCCAAGGCTCAACAGTACAGAGAATTGTTTCAGTAAATCCGACAGAAGAACACAATGCTTGTAACCTTTGACTGAGGGTCATGAGGTCATTTTTAGGGTTTACATTATCAGTACTCGCTGACTGCCCACGTCCAAGCATAATATTCAGATTTTACACTTCATGAAACACATTTTACCCAAACATCAAAGGCAGAAGTTCTCTAAGGAATGTGCTCTGCATTCAAACCTTACAATAAGGAAACCCTACAGCAAAAAAGTCACAGTCACTGAAGTAATACATTATTAAACTCTGCAGCACTGTTTTACTGTATTAAGTACTGAAAGTACTTCAATGAAACCCTACAGTACTGAAACCATACAGTACATAAATGTTTTTGCATTGGGACTGTAAAGTACTGAGATATTACAGTATTAAAACTGTACAGTACTGACATTTTACAGTGTTGAGACAGTAAAGTACTGAAAATTACAGTATTAAAACAGGACAATACTGAAATCAAAAACACCAAAACTATAATAATTATTATAATTCTGACATTTTTACAGTGCTAAAACTCTACAGTACTGACATTTGAGACTATAAAGGACTGAAATATTACAGTATTAAACCGTTACAGTACTAAATTCATACAACAAAACTAAATATAATGAATTTTATAGTGGTAAAACTCTACAGTACTGACAATTTACAGTATTATGTAAAGTACTGAAATATTACAGTATTAAAACGCTACAGTACTGAAATCATACAACAAAACTCTTTAATACTGAAATTTTACAGTGCTAAAATTCTAGAATACTGACATTTTACAGATAAAACTGACATTTTACAGAGCTAAAACTCTACAGTACTGACATTTGAGACTGTAAAGTATTGAAATATTACAGTATTATAATGCCGATAGTTCTGAAATCATACAACACAACTCTACAATACTGAAATTTTACGGTATTGAGAATACAAAGCACTGAAATATTACAGGAATTAAACGCATGATGTATAATGCTAAATATGTACAGAGCTAAAACTCTACAGTACTGACATTTTATAGTATTATAGTACTGAAATTTTACAGCATAAACTACTACGCATCCCTACAGAAACCTAAAGCAATAAAACCTTACAAATCTGAAACCATAGGACACTGAAATCTTCCAGTAAATCCCACAGCACTGGAATCTTACAGTACGTGCACTGAGTCCTCTTCAGCTTCAGTGCTGGGATGAGAATTGATCATGTAGCATCTGTGTGAAACCAATAGTCTATTTTTATCCTGCATCTCAATTACGACACCAGTAAACGGAATTGCCCAGATGAACACTCAAAGTGAGATCAATTAAAAACACTTAGCTTATGAACAAGGCAAATTAAAGAAATGCATGACAGCAGAATATGGATGGACAGCAGAATTTGGATGCGGATCAGCTTGCAGTTTGGCCGAAAGTTTGGTGTATGTGCCAGTACGTCTCACCACCATCAAACCACTCTAATAGAATAAACCAGCACAGGCTATTTTACAGATCAATGACGTTACATTATTGCAAAGTGTAAGTATTCAAGAATGTGTGCGTTCTCCTGTACCTTCTAAGTGGGTTCATAAATATCTAACGCTGGAACAATGATTCTGCTGTAAATGTGAGGATAGATGGATTTTTTTCTCACACATCTCTAGAGATAGAGTTACTATAACGCTTTGTACACAAATCAGATTCAGAATGTAGCTGAAAACATCAGCTGTTTCTCAGGAACGGATCAGCGTTATAGATCAGAGCTCTCAAATGACCAAATAGATACATTTTACAACCGTGCATTTTGTCTATATACATTTATTGGCACAGTTATTGATGCATGGAAATACTTTTTCAGATCTCTCCCTCGTGCACGCACTGCTCTGCGTGTTTAGTGGACTAATGATGCCTGCAACGAACTGTAATTTGCTCCTTGAAGATCGGGCAGGTAGCAGTCCTGTTAAGAGACCAGGAACATCACAAGCCGGCTTTGATGTAATGGTCAGGTATTTAAATTTATAAGGATGGGGCGTTCATCATCTGAAGGAGCGTCGCCTCAACTAGCCCAGCCAATGTAGACGCTTCACTGATTAATAACCGAAGCACTGATTAATAGTTATCGCACCACACAGATGTAATGTGTCCAAAATCGCTTCTCCTACATAATGCACTACTCGATGTTCGCTATAAGGGAATAGTAAATGAGTGCTTGTTTGTTGTCGTCACGAAATAGGTTTGTTGTGATGACTTTTTTAACATTCACATTCATTTATACGGGCTGAATTTTATAGGCCTAAAATATTGTTTAGTAATTCTGTGAATTACACTGCTTAAACCAAAGTAATACTACCCACCGGATGAAGAAGGGTTGGCTCTCAGTCTCCACAGAACAAAACATTCATTTTATTTTATTTTATTTTATTTTTAGTGTTCGCATTTATGAGGAAAAAACAATGTTACGGACGTGACAGTTCTCCGTTACGGACGTGAGCGCTCTGAAAGCAGCACTAAAAGATGCTTTAAAACTTTCACAGAGACATCAAACAGAAAGCACAAAACCTTTCTTTAAGTGAATTTCATTTTGTATTAATTGTATCTTAATTTTAATCAATGTTTCATCAACCAATTGCCTGGATTTAATAAATAAGAAGTAAATATAGGAGACGATAGATAATCACGAAACGGAGGCGCCAGCGCATGAACTGGAGCTCGTCTCATAAATGAACCGAAACTCGGTGTATAAGGTAACCTACTTGCCTCACAGACATGTCTACTTTTAAACAGAACAATTCAAAACGAAAGAAAACAGACTACAGACTGCTCTCTGCTTATGTAATCTGTATGAAATGTGCATTTCTCTCTGGCGCATTTACTGCGAAGATCGCGAGTCATAGTGAGTCACCTCAGAAATCCTTGTGATATATTCAGTTTGTGCTGGTCTGACTTAAATAAAATAGTGTTTAAAAATTACTTTCTGTTTAAGTCAGTTTTGTGTTTGTATAGACCATAACGCATAAAAGGGCATTAATGGGAACATTAAAGAATGTTTTTTTTTTTTTTAAGTAACTAAAAAGTTACTTTTAACAGTAATGCATTACTTTTTGGTGTAAGTAATCAACAAAGTAATTGAGTTACTTTTTGAATGAAGTAACTAGTAACTGTAACTAGTTACTATTTCTTAGTAACTAGCACAACACTGCTCTCAATGCAACCTTAGATATTGTTTTAAGTAGTTTAGAACGCAAATAAATCTCTGACCCATCGTCTTCTTCCTCGTCTAATTTCTTTCGCTCCACACACGTCATCTGGTATAATTGAAACGATTGGCTATGAGCTACGTACAGGCGCATTTGATAGACATTCGTAGCACCCAATAAACGGCTCTGGGCATTCGTAAACCACGCCTCAAATACGAGAAAATGAACATGTGGTTATTATCAATGTCAATGAGACGTGGTCTGACGTTAGCCAGGCTATTAGTTTTTACCTCTTAGAAACATCTCTTCTCTTCTCACATTACATGTGGAGTGAGGGCGGGGCAACCTGTCACTCACATGAGATCGACCAATAGCAAACCATAACCATCCAATCAATTCCCCATGGACAAAAACCGCCTCACTCGTATATCAGTCACAATAGGGAAGAACACTGAAGCAATACATTATTAAACTCTGCAGCACTGTTTTACTGTATTAAGTACTGAAAGTACTTCAATGAAACCCTACAGTACTGAAACCATACAGTACATAAATCTTATTATTATTATTTATTTATGTCATTGCAAGTACAACGAAATTACATCAGAGCAAACAATCGACATTGGTTTTTCATAAAGTGCAAAAGATCACCAATAAAAACAGTTTGTTTACAGGGCACCGCAACAGACAACAACCAAGAAAAAGGGATATCAAGTGGAATCACTTATAGAGCTGCAAAGTCCAGTTCCAATTATTGCAATTGTTGGATAATAAGTCCATAATAGCACCAAAAACAGGGCCAAAGGGACACATATAAACAAAGAAGGGGGGAAATCAAAAACACCAAAACTATAATAATCATTATAATTCTGACATTTTTACAGTTCTAAAACTCTACAGTACTGACATTTGAGACTATAAAGGACTGAAATATTACAGTATTAAACCGTTACCGTTAAAAATACTATCACAACTTTAAAATATGTAGATGAAGAAGGTTTGTCCCAAGGGAGCATAACATTTCCAGGTCCTTGGCATTAAGACATTTGAAAAAACTCTGCCCACTGTGCTTTTACATTTAAATCCTAGACCTTTAAAATACATATTTGGCTACTTCATAGCAACCCTTAAGAGAGAGATCACATTAAATGCCAAAGCAAATCTCACAAAATGAAAATTGATTCGTGGGCTGGATTTAAGGATAAATAAGTAACACTTATGTGATTATCTCATAGTTTGAGACGACTGCCATAAGGAAAGCTACACTGGTAAACACTGGAGTGGAAATAAGCTGAAAATCTTTACCAACAGTGTTTTACTCAGGGCAAGGGAACCAGCTACAGGTCAGGAGGAAAAACAAAGCTCTCAAAAAAAAAGTGTTTCGGAGGGATCATGAGGTTGTTTGATTGATTTCCTTTAGGTAGATCCTCCCATATCATCCCAATAGACAAACTCAGTCTAAAGACAATTTAATTAAGAGGCAGATGGCAGCAGGGGAGATAATCCTGCAGAGTTTGATGTAATTCGGAGATGATTAAAAACCCATCGCTTCATTCCCCAAATGGAACGACGGCCTCACTTTAACCACACCGAGGGTGCGAATCCCAGATTCACCCACAGGCCCCTCCTGCGGCGGCACTAATCAGCTGGACTCATCTGGAATTACCACTAGAGTCAGTTTTCCATAGGAAAGATCGAGTCAATGGTCCCTCGTGACCCAGGGAGGTACCTGGGAATTCTGTTCCTACATGATAGAGCCATTTCCGGCAAATATAATCACGGCGTGCCTTTGCTTTGGCTTCATTTACACTCTGCCGTAATGTCCGCACGATTAGCAACATCTCACGTAGAGTCTATTTTCAGGCAGGATATTTATAAAGCCAGAATATTTAAAGCGGTCACAGGCTGGTTTGGATCCACCCCAGATTTATAAATCACTGCTGGAAATCTACAAACCACATATTACAAACTATTTGTCACCATATAATTGTTGGATTACTGACAGCGGTGTTTAATTCAAAACAAATTTGAGCATTTAAGCGCTTCATGATGAAAACCAACAAGAGCGTTTTGCATTTCATCAGCAAACAAAAATATGCACGTTTTGGCACATTAAATCAGCAAGCGAGTTGGCGCATTAGGGAAGAAATATCACATTATTAATTAATATCTCAATTGTTTTCTACTATAAATCAGTGCGATTAAATGGAGAGCAAACATTTGCATATGTCTCCTGCTCCTCAG